>NC_056727.1:1068546814-1068846814 GCF_019279795.1 Protopterus annectens
TCTGATTACGCATGTAGAGAGGCAAGATGATTGTATTAGAAATAGTTTTGATTGACAAAATGAGTGTCTCTGTGTTGCTTCATCACTGAAGATGTATGCACTCACTTAAATCATTGGTCAGTAAACAGCATGTCTAAATATAAACTCGACTGTTGGTCCAGTGAAAAGATCATTAAAAAATTAAGGAAAACATGTGGGAAGAAATAGCCAGGGAATTGTTATGGCTAGGCTTGTATAGGCCCTAGGGCCGACAGTCTAGTACCAACCTATTTGATATCTTGTGTAAAGGAATCTGTTATATAAACATAAACTAACTAAAAAGTGCCCGTTTTAAGACCAACATAAATTGTTTTCAGATTTTGATGTACTTACGATTTTAGATATCATTTGAATTTACTGTTGTCTGTATGTTTTTGACCTGTCATTCAATATATGGACATGTGAAAGGACTCTGCTCTCTAACAGTGCATCAAGACTGGTAATGAAGATATAGATTTATAGGTTCACTGATGTGATCCCGTGAATTTCCTCTCTCCCATCGAAGATGGCCAAAGAGGTGCTTTGCTTGACATGTATGGGCAGTCTATTCTGTGACAGAGTATACCTGGTGTTTTTAGATGGTTAGCATAGGGCATTCATTGTATTATATAATGGGTCTAATGAGGATGAGTACAGTAGGACAATGACCTCCTTTTTCTGGAAATTCCTTAGTAATGAGGTGTGCCACATAGAAGGATTTCCTGACTGTTCTGGCGATGTGGTTATCGACTGTCCACCTGTGTCCCTAAGTCTCTTATCACACTTTTACATGTTTTGGCACTGAGCTTGAGCCCATGGCTCTGGCACCAAGCATCTGTTTCTTTAGCCCTTTTGTAGAGTATCCACATCATTTGGGATTCAATAATGGCTCCCAATTTGCAGTCATCTGCGAACTTTGTTAGCCAGAGTCCCTTATTGTTGGCCTGTACTTGAGGTACTCCACTTGTCTGGAGCTGGATTTGGAGTTGGCTACTTTAGCCAGTTGGCAACCCAAAGGATTGACGTATATGCCCAGCTTAGTAAGTTTATTATCTATGATTCCAGAGTGGGGATGGTGTGGCATTTGGTGAGCGGTGGTAGATAGGCTGTGTGACGCCCCTACCTTTGTCCACAGCTCTGGAGGTCAATCAGGTTCAGGAGACAAGATCGTTTATAAGTTCCATGATAATATGTTCCATGGCCTTGCAGATCAGGCTCATCAGACTGATGGGGCAGTAGTTCTCAGGATCCACTGCAGCTGTGCGCCACTCAGTGTGCACAAAGCCTGAGGTGAGGCTATGATTAAACATGGCACTTAGGTGAGGTGCCAGTTCATTTTGTAGTTCATGTAGTACACAACCTGGGATGTTGTCTGGTCCCATGGATGCTGTATTCTTATAGGTTCATAGGTTTAGCCCAAATTTTTACGCCTACGCCACCCCTTATATGAAAAAATACTGTGCCCATTAGTTTGTTGTGCCTCTGTCCAGCAGTGACACAGAGATGATTCAGGGGTAAACCCTCGATCTCCCATCCACAGTTCAAGATTTCTAGTCTCTGTAAGGTTTAAATCACTTGCTCTAGTGGTTTTGGTGGATTTGGATTTTTGAGGTGGAGCATGTCCATTAATTCTGGGTTGGACATGGCCTTGTATGTCAGGCACATGTCACCTCTGAGCAGACGGTATGCGACTGAATAGAGCTGGATTTTCTTCAATCTGGCAGCATATGACAGATTTTGTTTATCCTTTTGGTGAGGACCTTTTGGGTCTCCAATTGCTGCAGATGTCGGGTGAGATACATCCCGAATGGGGCATGATCATTGGTCTGATAAGTGAAGAGTTCATGATCAGGTCTTTCTAACAACTTTAGTGTCAAAAGAAAGACCACTGTCAACCTGGGTCCCCAGGTCCCTGATAACCTCTTCTGTGCTTAGTGGATTGCCACCTATATGGTAGCTTGAACTTCAGGCCATGGCTCTGGCACCAGCTATCTGTTTCCGTGAGTCCGTCGCCTGCAAACTTTGTCAGCCAAAGTCCTCCCATGTTGGCCCCTGTGGGACACCACTTGTGACCTTGGAGTCTGACATAGCGCCAGCAACTCTAACCCTGTGGGTTCTGTCCTGTTTGCAACCCATCTTGTGACATATGGGTTTACATTTGGACTGCCTTTCCCTCATCAATGGCCTTGGTGACTGTGTTCAAAAGGCATGATCTTCCTCGGGTCCAATGTCTGCAAGTCCCTATATCTTTGTTTATGAGCTCCATTATGATCCTCAGTGGGACCACAGTTGCATAATGCCACTCCTTGGGATGTATCCTGTAAGGCTGAGATTAAACAGCTGCCTTATTGATGCTGTGTTTTATTTGAGATGTCTGGGAGGCGTCTGCCAGTATGTTGACAATGTCTGTGGGTTCAGTGATTTTTGTATCATTTTGGACTAATTCTGAGCATATCTGGGAGTTTCCACCCAGGTTCCTAACATAGCTGAAAAAGGCCTTATGATTGTCCTTTGAATCCATGGCAATTTTTCTCTCAAAATTGGCCTTAGTTGATTTTATGAGTGCTCGTATTTTTTACTAATAATGATCAGGGTGACTTCCCTTTTATGGATTTTGTTCTATCATGTAATAGCTTTCTCCTCTTATTGTAAAGTTTGTTAATGGCTGGGGTCCACCAGACTGGACGTTTGCCCTTTGTGGAAAGATTCTTGGTTTTATTTGGGATTGCCTGATCCATGCAGTCCTGGAGGTGTTCATAGAAGGCATTTGTAAGGGCTTCCGCAGCTTGGGTTGTGGTTTCCACTGGCTCAGGGGCTTTGAAGGATACCACACCAGTCTTGAGTAGTGTGAAGTTTGCTTTAGAGAAGTTCTTCACTGTGGTCTTTTTTGTTTGGGGGGGGGGGGGTGTGGATTTCCAGTGAGATTAGTTTATGATCAGATCTCACCAATGAGGGATATACTTCCGGTGTGGAGCATTTTGTCCCCATGTTTGTGATAATGAGATCTAGTATATTTTCTCCTCTCGTGGGAACAGTGACTAGCTGTTCCATGGCATTTGAATTTATGAACTCCAGGAACCGTTGGGCTAGAAAGTTAGGGCTTGAGTAATGTTCCCAGTCTATATTCGCGTAGTTGAAGTCACCCAATATGATGGTGTTTGGAGATACATTTATACCCTCCAGTGTCTTCAGGAAGGCTGTGTGGGTGTTCCTGAGTTTGAGAGGGTGGCCTGTAGCATGCTACAATTTGTAAAGTAGTTTTGCCTATGGTTAGTTGCACCTGGATGGTTTCTGCCACCAACCTGGAGGTGTGGGTATCATTTATGAATATGGGTACACCCCTCCTTTGTGGTGTGGTCTGGGTTTTGATGATATGAAGTAAAACCTAATAGTGCTGGGGTGCTCTCAGGAGCCTTGAACCAGGTTTCAGTTACAGCACAGACATCGATGTTCTCCATACTGAGAAGGGCCTTGAGTGTGTGCATTTTGAGATTTAGACTTCTGGCATTGAGCAGCATTACCCTCAGTTTCTTCCCATTTTTGTTTTCTAGGGTGGTAGGTTTAGAATTTGAGCCTTGCCTAAAAAAGGCACTATGAGGGTGGCAAGAGCCTTAGCCAATATCCGGAATCCCAGAGGTGACAGGTGCAAGCCATCCCTTGGCTTGTCAAGCATGTCATCCCAGGCAGACAGGCACTGGATCCCCTTTGAATGACACCAGACATTAAGCCAATTGTTAAAGCTGATCATCTTGTCTCTATATTGTGGCATCATTCTTGGTGAAGGAAGGATACTGCTCAGGGTCAGGAGTCATACCTGCCTGGACTACATAATCAGAGAGCTCCTCTATGTCTCTTTTCATGTAGTCCAGGGAGTCAGGTCGCTCACACCAGCATGGACAATGACTGTGTCATATTTGTACTTGCCGTGGAGTGACCCGAGTGCTTGTGTTATGTGGCGGATTCTAGCGCCCAATAGGCAGCTTACTGTGACCCTCTCCTTGTTCAGCCTGGTGAGTGGGACGTCAGTGTGTCTGACTATGGAGTCACCTATGACAAGTATGTTTGGTGTTGTATTTGGCCTTAAGGGCTGTGACTGCTTTGCACACTGCTTTTGTGGTTTATGTGTTGCTTGTGGGGTGTCTTGAGGTAGCAGTTGTTTGGGTGTCTGCTTTGGAGGCCACTGCTGTTTAGGTAAATTTTACTCAGAGCCTCCGAGTATGTCTTTGTGTGTTTATGTGTTTGATTCAGTGGTGTGTTAGCATTATGTGAGGCTGGTTTTGTGGTGTGTGTAGTTGCCTTCTCCTCCTGTCTGGTCTTGCCAGTCCTGAGTTGAGAGAGCTCAGCCTGCAGTTTGGCTAAATAGCTGCATCTCTCGCAAGTATTTGTGTTATGTGGGAGGAGGAGAGGGTTGTCTGTGTACATGAGGCAGTTATAACATTGCCTCAAGATTCCCAGATTCACCAGCTAGACCGGAGAGGAGATTGACAACTGACCTTTGGACATGCTAGAATAATATTGGGAATTCCTTAATAATTCAAAACAAGGACCAGTGGGGAGTGAGGGTGTAGTGCTTTTAATTTTTAGTGCTGACATATAATTGCTTTAGTGAGCAAGTGCCAGGTAACTTGAGTGCAATGTGTTACAAGTAACTAAATGCAAAAACGACAAACAGTAACTTTCTTTCAAGTGAAACAAGGAAATAAGTACAGTAAGCAATGCAGATATCACTAGTGATCCACAGAAGCTGAGAAGCCATGTATTAGGTGGAATTAGCTTCCAGGGAAATAACAAGCAAACAAACAACAAGCATATAAACAAAGCTAGATTCAGCAGGCCTGGATCTAGGCTATGCTAGAGCAAACAAGGTGTACCAATTTCAGTAAGATACAGTTCAAATATTCAGGCACTATAAACCTTTAACCAGAAATTCCCAGCTCAGAAGGGCAGAGTCCAGCCTTTTCTCCCACAAGAGTGCAGACCACGAACCTTCTTAATATAAAATAACTGGCCTGAAGCCCAAGTGCCTAAACCAGAACTAATACACTTGGACACTGGGCTTAGCTTAGCTTAGCTTAGCTTGGGAGAGTGTGGTTTTTACCTGTGTGGCCGTTATTACTGGAATTTGGCAATCTTTCGATATTGAGATAGGCCCTTTAGGGGGTGAGAGGGGGGATGAAGTTGGCACTGAATCGATCTGCCAGGATATTGGCAATATTCTTGGGATCAGTATATTTAATGCCATTCTGTTGTAGCTCAGAGCAGATCTGAGCATTGCCATTTAGTTTCCTGATATAACTATAGAATGCCTTGTGCTTGTCTTTGGAATATATGGCAATTTTATTTTTGTAACTAGCTTTGGAGGATTTTATGAGGGATCTCAGCTTCCTATTGAGGCTGGTAAGGGAGTTTTTTGCATCCTGGGATTTTCCTCTTTTCTGCAGCAGTTTCTTCCTTTTGTTGTAAAGTTTGTTTATGGCAGGGGACCACCAAATTGGCTTCCTTTTTTTGGAGGAGAGCGTCTTGGTTCTATTTGGGATGGCATGATTCATGCACGAGTGGATGTGCTCGTACAGTGCCTTAGTGTAGGATTCAGCAGTAGAACTTTCAGTTCCTGTCTGCATGGGTGTCATGAAGTTTGTCACTTCTGACTTGAGTAGCATGGAAGTTGGCTTTGGAGAAGTTTTTTTATGGAGGTTTCCTTACTGGGGGGTGGGGGAGGGATGTGGATGTCAAGGGTGATTAGCTTATGGTCAGACCTGACCAACGAGGGGGTGACTATAGGTGTGGAGCATCAATTTTCCATGTTGCTAAGGACCATGTCAAAGATATTGGAGCCCCTGGTGGGACTATGGATTGATTAGTTGATCCAGGGAATTGGAATTTATAAATTCCAAGAACCATTGGCCAAAGGTGTTGGTACATGAGAAGTTTTCCCAGTTAATGGCAGGGTAGTTGAAATCACCCAGTATTAGGGTGTTTGGTTAATATTTTCCAGTATGTTTAGAAAGGTGTAGTGAGAATCTTGGGGCATGGTGGGGGATCTGTAGCAAGCTACAATTTGGATTGCAGTCTTACCTAGTGTTAGTTGCACTTGGAGAATTTCAGACGCATTGTGTTTGGCAACTAGCCTGGTGGTGTGAATATCCTTGGTGAATATGGACACTCCTCCACCTGTAGTGTTTCGGTCCTGGTTTGGTGGCCAAAAAGTGTGGTAAGAGTTGTAGCCTGGTATTGAAGGGGTGCTCTCTAGAGCCTTGAACCAGGTCTCAGTTACTGCACAGATACTGATGTTCTCAATTTTTAGGAATGCCACAAGAGAGTGAATTTTGAGGTTTAGACTTCTAGCATTGAGTAGCATTACCTTTAGATTTTGCATGCTTGTACCTGTTACTTTGGTGGGTTTGTCCTTTGAACTTTGCCTAAAAAAGGCACTATAGGGGTGGAAAGAGCCTTAGCCAGTAACCTGAATCACAGGGGTGACAGGTGCTGACCATTTCTGGCAAAGTATTGTGGTCTGTCAATTATGTTGATCATGTAAATATCACCAGGGAGGTCGGCAGTCTTGAAACTAAACAAAAATACCCTTCCACAGACATGCCTTCTGTAGACTCTTTGCTTTTGAAATGTAACTCCATTGTCTATGAATGGTTACAGACCTTTTGGAACATTTTTGATGGATCTTAAGAAGTGTTTATGAAAACACAAACAAATTATTTACAAGAAAGTTTACATTGGTGCCAGAGGACAACTCATGGGCATGGAGACCAAGATATGGACTGTGTTATCAGTAAAAACTTTAGTGGTTTGATGTAGGTAAGCATACAATCTTTAGGACTGTAAATATGGCTTGACTTTTTGCAAAGGCTCACTTAACAAAATGTGGGTCTTTCTCTGCCCATGATCAATCAGCTGAACCAATGGAACTGGATAAATACATCCAGAAGGTATTGTCTATCCATGTGGATAGCTCCATCTCATTCACCAGCTAATATAAGACAAAGCAGAGCTGGACATGACAACAGTACAACAGGATAACCATCATCATCCTGCAGATTCTATTACTAAAAAAGGTACAGCTTTTTTGGTAACAAGAGGAAATCAGGGTCTTTTGAAGAGGGACAGGGACCATAAGATAAGTCTAACACAATGTTCCATTCCCTCATTCACCATCATCATCATCTCCTACCTTATTCACTTGGGAATTGATGTTATTTCTAATCCAAACTACTGTTGCAGATAGTGGCACTGCCTTACTCCTAGTTAAGACAGAAGACTTCACCATGACCTCCCTTATTCAAATGTTTCTCATCTACAATGCTTTTGTTAAATGAAGTCTACCTGCACATTCTAGGAACATAACTAGAAATTATATTATTATTTTTATTATTAGTATTATTAGTATTATTATTAGTATTAGTAGTATTATTAGTATTAATTTTCTCTAGGTAATTTGATCATATTGGCTAATGTCACCAAAATGGGCATGGATATTTTCCAGTGATAAGCTGGTTGCCTACTCCAACCGCTAATAAGTGGAGGGATCTGTGTGCCACTGATGGCTAGTATGTGCCAGACATAAAGCCTAGAATCTGTGGATCAGTTAACTACTGACTAGCTGGTTACCATTTGCTCAGCCTGGGTTACCTGAGATGGCTCTGCCGAGTGAAAGATGGTCACAAAACCAATCAACCTGCAAAAATGAACTAAGGATTTCTACACTGAATACAGGTTCACTGACAGGATGCATTTTTGAAGTGGATGACATAATGGCAAAGAGGAAAATGGACATCCTATGCATCTAACAGACAACAAGGAAAGTAATTGCAGCAAAACCACTTGGCTTGAGATCCAGACTTTACGACTCAAGGGGGAGGACAGACTAAAAATGGTAATGGAACTGTGGTGAGAGAGAGTCTTCTGAAATAGTGAGAGTCAGAAATGTCATCAGAATTAGTGACAGACTCATGGGAATCAGACTCCGGTGTAGAGCTGGGACAATATTCATAATTTTAGCCAATGCCCCACAGCAGGGTTGTAGTGGTGGGGAAAAGAGTGCAATGAGCCAGTAGTTGGAGGACGTACTAGATAAAGCAGGACACCATGAGTTTGTGTTGATAATGTGGGATCTGAATGTTCATATCAGGACAGAGAGAACAGGATATGAGGACTGCCTGGGTCAGTATGGTTGGGACAACAGGAATAAAGAACTACAGGCCACTCTAAACTTCTTTCTGGCAAATGACTTGATGGTGAGCAATACATGGTTCACCAGGACAGACAATTAAAAGATCACATACAAGAGTCGTCAACAAGAAACTCCGTTAGACTTTCTCCTAGTAAGGAAAAGGAGTTGCAATAAAAATCAGAGCTTGCAAAGTCATCACTAGCAAAATAGTCACCCCACAGCATAATCCACTACTTGCCACATTCAGCTACAGGCAGAGGGAAGTGAAGGCTCCGTGGTCAACATAAACTAGACTGAAGATCTGGATGTTGACTAGAGCAAAAGAAAAGAGTTCAAGGAAATACTAGCACCCAGGAAAGAAGAGGAAATATGTGTCTCAAAACAGCAAGTGTGAAGACTATAGAACAGATATGTGGCTGAACCAGGTATGGAAATGAGGTACATAAGGAAAGCTGGTGGTGGAACATAGAAGTCCAGCAAGTCATCAAAAGAAAGAAAGAGTGCAGGAAAAAAGTGGGAGATATAAAAGATGGACCAGGCTAAGAAGGAATACTAGTTGTTAACAGGGAAGTTAAGAGACCAGTCACAATAGCAAAGAACAAGATTTCAGAGGCAGTGTATCACCTTCTGTAAAGTGATTAAGCAGATGTCACAAAGAAACTCTGTTAGGGTGCAAGGCAAAGGCAGTGAGGCAAAGAAAATAGTCATCAAAAACATTCATAAGGGATAATGGCAACAATGTAGTTACCAGCCAGCAAAACATCAAAGGCAGATGGAAGGAATATTTCCAGTAGCTTATGCACGAAAACACACACACACACACACACACACACACACACACACACACACACACACACACACACACACACACACACACACACACACACACACACACAAGCTGTACTACCCCATTCACAACCTATGATGAAAGAGAGAGATTATCCTAGAAGGAGTATGAAAAGCACTAAGGAAAATGTAGTCAGGGAAACCAGCGGCTCAGATGAAGTCACAGCAGATATGATCAAGATGTTGGGTGAATTAGGGGAAAAGTGATTCCTGAGGGTACTCATAATGGTGCTGTGAAAAAGATGTATCCCAGATGACTAGACAGTAGGCATTCTAGTTCTAGTATGCAAAAACAAAGGGGGCATTCACAACTGTGGACAGTACACGGGTATCAAACGTCTGCCACATTGCATGAAAGAGCTGGACAGGACGACTGATAAACAAATATGCAAAATAGTAGGAAGTAAGATGAAAGACTCATTTAAAACACAACTAAAACTTCTCCTATCAAATGAATGGATCTGGTCATGTAGATCTCCAAGATAAATACCACTGTTATCTTCAGCCTGCCATATCATCAAACCATTTCTATTTCTTCAGAATCCTGTGCCCCACAGCCAGTCTTCACTAATACCTGAATAGTGTTACTAGCATATCAATAATAACAATAACTAATAATAATATCCTCACATCTGCTCTCTTCATTTACCTATCCAAAGGCTTTGATATGGTCAATCACCAGATTCTAATAAATTTACTGAAAACATTAGCCTTAGACTCTAGTGCCATAAATTAGTTCCACTCCTACCTTCAAAATAGACAACAGGTGGTACTCTAGCATAATAACTTATCCAACCACCTCCCCATTTCTCTAGGAGTTCCCCAAGGCTCTATTATTGGCCTCCTTCTGTTTTCTATTTTTATTAATGATCTGCAAACTAGTATTCCCTTAGCTACCTGTATACAATATGTTGATGATTCTACTCTGATCTGTTCTGCCTCATCTGCCTCTGAACTACACTCTATCACCCAGCAGACTTTTCTAACCGCATAAACTTGGTTCCTTAAACGATGTCTAATTTTAAACCCTAAAAAAACCAAATTGTTACTTTTCTCCCCCACCCGCAAGTCCCCTCCTCTTAACTTCTCAGTCCTCTCTAATAATGGCACCAGTATATCTCCAGTCCAGACCCCTCCACTAGGCTCCTGGGAGTTGAACTAGATAATAACCTATCCTTTGATTCTCAAATAAATAACACTATAAAACAAGTTAACAGAAAACTAGGCTCCCTTTATAGAATCAAACCATTCCTTACTCCACTGGCCAGAACTTCCATTGCCCACTCCCACCTGATTTCAACCCTCCTTTATGCCTCACCTATTTATACTAACCTCTCCAAATCTAACCTCAAGAAACTGTCTGCTGCCTATAATAGTATCACCAGATTTGCCTCTGGTTCTACTTTCAGAACTTACCATTGCAAAAACTTAAAGGAATTAGGATGGCTAGAATTGCAAAATCTGATCTTGTTTCATCAACTCTCCTTAGCCCAAAAAATTCTGTACAAGCCCACTAATACCCCTATACTCACTTCCCTTTTAACTCCTTATTGCAACCTCAAAAGCCTACGTTCTTCTAACAAACTTCTCATAGCAACTTGTAAAGCCAACAACTTGGCAGGTAACTCCTTGTTCTCTAACACTGTTGGAAAATCCTGGAACTCTCTTCCTGACAATCTCTCTTCCATCTCCCCTCCTCACTGCTTTAAAACCCAGCTCAAAACCTTCCTTAGAACCCTCTGGCTCTGCCCCTGCATAAACCCTAACTAACATTTCCATCTAGTTCTAGTACGTCTACCTTTTCTGCCTACTAATTTTTAGTCCTCAAGTACAGTGACAGTGAGTAAGTATGTTAATGTCCTAACTTTTGCACCTGACAGAACTTGATACTGTAAATGCTCATTAACTAAAGTGTTATCTCTGTAATTTCTGTTTATCAATGTATGTATGTATTTTTGGAGCTTTTCTCCCCGGGCTCCACTGAAAATGGACTCAATATCCAGTTGGACCAGCCCGGTCAACAAATGTAAAATAAAAAATAAAAAATAAAAATATCCCAGCTATATAAACTACTCACCCCTCGCCTCTATACTTTTAATATAAACATTATGATAGCTTTATATACCATTTACCTAGATAGTAATTGTAAATGTTTCTCTGTAAATACAATTTTTTAATTCTTTTTGTTAATAAGTCTTGACTTGCTACTGTAGCTCTTGTAATTATGCTTTGTAATTTTTGTAGACATACTTGTATAAGTTTTACACATTGTAATTGTTTGGCGCTTTTCTCCTTGGGTCTCTGATGAAAACGGGCTTTTCACCTGGTCAGACTAATCTGGTCAGCAAATAACCTGGTCAAATAAATAAATAAAATAAATAAATAAATAAATAAATATATATATATATATATATATATATATATATATATATATATATATAAATTGTCTCTGAACCTGCTTTACAACCCTCAATTCTTAAATGAAATATTAACATTTTCTGTCAGTTCCTTCCCTCAACCCCATTTCTTTGACTTATTAAACACTAATCATATGTTCTATCATCTGTCTGACAAAGCCACTAATAAACCTCTTCAAATGCTCAATATTCAACATCTACTAATGCATATAGTTTATATAATGCAATGGTTAGTTTCCTCTTATTTCATGTGACTAATCTAATTAGCAAATGTATGTGGAATTGTTAATGCATATTACTTATGTCTGTTTATTTATTTATTGAATGTCTGTTTAAAAATGTTGGCACTTTTCTGCCCTGGCCGCCCCTGAAAAATAGTGTTTTATTAAGCCTAGGCACATTAACATTGTAAACAAAATCAAAATAAGCATAAATAAATAAATAAATAAATTAAATAAATGATCAGTTCAGATTCAGGTCAGGATTCAGGACAACCAACCTGATGTTGGCAGTGTGACAGATGTTGGAGAAGAAGCTGGAGATGAGGAAAGGCTCCAACTACACATTCAAGACTTAGAGAAAACATATGAAAAGGTCCCAAGAAAGCTGATTTGGGCAGTCTTGTGATGGTTTAAAGTCCTGGAGACATTGGTAGAATTAATGAAGACTATGTACAGTGACCTACTGATTCAAGTATGAACTGTTTGGGCTCACAGATAGGTTCCCTGTGGGATTAAGTGTGCACATGGTTGGCTTTGAAACACTTCATTCTGTCACATTTATCAGTATGAGAGAGTGAAGTTCTAACAGCTTTTAAAGCTGCTTAACTTTAACCTTCTGCTACTGCTCTTTTCTGTTTGTCATCGTCCACTGTCAATTCTCAGTGAGAGACACTCTTCTTAACAGCACTTAGGGTGCTTAGCAAAAACTTGTTAAGCACCCTTATGATATCAAAAAAGGTGCTTAACAAATGAAACTTTTTCCTCTCCTCTTTGCTCTCCAAGCACAATAATATTAACACTAATACTATTACTAATACTAACACACTGAGTGCAGGAGTGCAATGGCAGTGTGCAATGACTCACTTCACCTCTGCAGGAGCTAGTCTTGCTCAGACACTATCCCCTTTTAGACTACGCCCTCCCTCTGTACAAACCCAAGTTTCCACCAGAGATGTCAAAGGAAATGCCCACATAACCAGATAGACAAACTCCCATCTCTCTCTCTGCCACTCCATCAGATGTCCAACATACTAATCAAACCCAAGTTACCTGGGTTGTAATCAGGGCTTTGTCCATTTACACCACCAAAGTGGCTGACAAAACCAACCTGATTGGGGTGTAGATCTCTTAACCTGCCTGTGTCTGCTTTAATTAGTTCTGCTATGGCACAATTAATGGCTTTGCATATAAGGCTGGCAAGGCCAATAGGCCTAGAGGGGCCTCCCTTGTATATGGGAGTCATTGTTTTTCAGACACCAGGGGCAAACTCTGTGGAAAGGCTGAAGTTGAGGAGGTTAAGCAGCGGCTCATATAGTTCTTACTTGACACTGAGAATGCAGCTTGGTAAAGAGTCTGGTCAAGCGGACGTATTCATTTTAACCTTTGGCAGGGATTCTGAGATGTGTTTCAGAGAGATTTCAAAGAGGACTAAATCTTCAAGGAACGTGAGAGCAACAATGTGGGAAGTTAAGGTTAAGATACTACTAAATCTGTCTGCTATGATATTGGCTAAAACCTCCAGATAGAAATATGTGATATTATGGATGAGCTCTAGGTATTATTGGACACTCTTCCTTACTTTCCTGGCATAACTGATGAATGATATGTAGTTTTTTTTTTTTTGATATCTGTATTGACCTTAATCTCATACCCCAATTTACATTTTCTAATTATACTCTTAAGATCCTTATTGACATGTTTCAGTGTGGTGATGAGTTAGAGCGAATGATGATTTTTTAAAAAACTTTTGTTATTCTCCTCCTTTTGTTATATAGTTTATTAATACAGAAGTTCCATTAGAGAGGTGTATTCCTGAATTCATCATTATATTTATTGTGGACATATACTAACTCTTCTATGTAGCCAGTAAAAGCTGGAAGTGAATGCGGCCGCTATCTCATTTGGGTCCCTTTGCATTGAATTTCTGGGAATTTTTCCTAGGTCTTCTACAGGCCAAGTAGTTTTGTCCTGGAGAAGTCTTTAAACTTGGGCTCTTTTGGTGACTGTGGGGTACCACTAGACTTGACAGAGAAGATGACTTATTAGTAGTAAAATGCAATCAGGGAGGAGAACATAAAGGGTGGGATACAAGTTGGAGCTAGGCTGGTAAGGACCATGTCTAGGATATTAGAGCCTGTAGTGTGTAGTTCTTTCAATGTTCTCTAGTGCGGTGTATTAACAAAGTCTAGGAAATGCTAACCATAGCCATTTGGAGGTGTGTGTGGTGTGCCAATCAATGTTTGGCTAATTAAAGGATCTGAAAAGAGATCACGAGAAGCAAATCACCAAGAGGTGATTGTCCAGAATGCTTTGGCACCAATCCAAGCATCAAGTCTATTTTTGAATGTTTCAGGGTTATCAGATTCTCTTATATGTAAGTAGACTTTATTCCACAATCTGTAAACATGGACATTAAACGATTCAGACCTATTAAATGTATTAATGGTCCTGAGTCATTTAATGCCTCAAACCTATTAAACATATTAATGCATTCATAATAAACAAGCAGCTGGTAATCTCTGGTAGTCTTAGACTGAGAATTGAAAGTACTATCTAATGTGACATTACTAAATTTATTATGTAAATTCCTTAAAACTCAGATAAAGTCAGCTCTAATGCTAGATTCTTATAGGTTTAAATTCTTAAGTCTGTCTTAATAGTTCAAATTCTTCACAGATGAAACATATTTCAGAAAAAGATTCTGAACATGTCTAATCCAGCTACATCACTCACACTAAATGAGTACAAAAAAGCACTCTTATCCAAAGAAAATTGAGAGAACATCTAGAAGTGAAATAATGTATTATAGTTCTTATTAATCCATAGCATTTCCTTGTCTAACTACATGACCTAACCTATCCATGTAAAGTCTTCAGAAATCATGATTCCCAGGTCAGTACAGAGATAAAGCATGGATAAACTCTGATGTAAAAAAAAAGAAAAGAAAAAAATCAATAAACAGTCTGCATCAATATTCAGCACTTAAGAAACCTAACTAAGAATTCCACTGAAAGGCTAAGGAAAGCTACTATACTAGTCTACTGGAAAATCACTGTAGAATTCCAAAACAGTTTTAGTCGTACGTTAGTAAACATATCCAGTCTGGTCAAAGATCACAGACCTGGCCTTCCACAGATGAAACAAACTATAACACATCATGCAAGTTTAACACCTACTACATAAATGTTACTAACTTCCTTAATAAATCCAATGCAAACAACACATCAGTAGAAAGCATGGACACCAATTCAACTGCCTTCCCACTTATTACAACTCCTACCATCATGATAAAAAAATTCAAAAACTTAAACCCACCTGTCTTACAGGTGATAACCTATCACTATAATATATCAAATTATACAATTCCTCCCCTAAAACATGCACGCTGATTGGCCAGCCCAACCAGCGTGCCTGTTGTAAATCCCTCAATATACTAACGGAAAAAGGTCCAGTCGGCTGGACTTTTTCCGTTAGTATAAAACACTGTCTCGCTATGTTAAAAGAGTTTAACATAGCGACACAGGTTTAAAAAGAGCAATGGAGATCTCCGTTGCTTTTTTCAAAGCTGTCTCGCTATGTTAAACTCCTTTAACATAGCGACACAGTGTGTAAAAAGCAACGGAGATCTTGCGATCTTCGCTGCTTTTTTTTTAAAGCTGTAAATGGGTTTAACATAGCGAGACAGCTTTAAAATAAGCAACGGAGATATCCGTTGCTTATTTTAAATATGTTAAACCCATTTAACATAGCAGACAGTTTTAAAGCAACGGAGATCGCAAGATCTCGAACTTTTACCTATTCGCTATGTTAAATGGATTTAACATAGCGAGACAATAAGCAACGGAGATCTCCGTTTATTTTAAAGTCTCACTATGTTAAACCCATTTAACATAGCGAAACAGTGCTTTTGCCCACAGCTCTGATGTAGTACATCAGAACTGCCGCAGAATACCAGACAGCTGGAAGGGCAGTAAAGAGGCATTATACAATGCCATTATTTAAGAAAAGTAATTATTTATTTTCTTAAATAATGTCATTGTATAATAGCAATAACCCACTTCTGGGTATGGGTAATGCTGGATTTACCCACGGTTGGCTTTGTTTGATTCCTCGGCTTCACCCTCGGGACCAAACCATGCCAACCGTGGGTAAATCCAGCATTACCCACACCCAGGCGTGGGTTATTGCTATAATAGCTGTAGAAGCTATTGCATACTCAATAGCTATTCTTATAATTTCTCTCTAAGTAGGAATAGTCCCCACACTCTGGAAACAGTCTTGTTAATCCCTTACATGAAGGTGGCAAATCACTTCAACAAGTAAACTACATACCTATAGTCACCCTGCCTTTTCTATCTACAACACTTGAAAATGTGTTCACATATAGTTGATCAGTTGCTTAACACAGAACAATTTACTTTCCATCACACAGCATGGATTTAGGACAGGACATAACACATAAACAGCATTACTAGCTTTCATAATCTGTATTCAGCCAGAAAACTAATCCAATATGTAGATGGCTAATCATTAATATGTGTTGCCTGTACAATCAAATAGCTCCAAGATAATCTGCAGCATTCCTTTGCAAATGTTGAAAACTGTGTGGAGCAATGTAATATACTAGTAAACCCAGTTCAGTCTAAACTAATGGCATTTTCACCTCCAACTCAATAATCAAACTATAAAGAGTTAACGATATTATCAGTCAATAATACTAGAGTTTAGTTAGCACAAAATACAAAACTACTGGGAATAGTAATAATAATAATAAAACCTAGATTAAGATTTGATAAGCACATCCAATATGTTGTTCAAAAACTTAACCATAGACTAAAACTAGGAATTCTTTATAAAGTGAAATCATTGCTAGTAGAATGTGCTCATAAGACTATAGTTCAGACTACTCCTTAGTCTCCTAAAAGGTTAGTTAATTTTCACTAATCTGTAGTCCTACTAGCTACCTGAACTGGAGCCATATTATAATAAAAGCTGCAAAGTTGCTAGTAACCGCAATAACCAAATTCTTCCCTGTGAGGCACTTCACATCTTTAACTGGCTGGAGTTATCTAATCGACTATTTTTTTTTCATATTAAGTCAGCCCACAACATCTTATATACCCCAGCCATATGCTCTGCCACCAGCAAGCTATTAAAGTGGCACCCCCCCACCCGTCCAAGAACTGTGCTCACTAAACCAACACCATGTACTTAGTAAAAAAAAATAAAAATCATAATGACGACTGTTTAAACTCTGTATATGTTGCTAAAACATGTAACTCATTGTTAGCAGATATCAGCAATATCTCAAATTTTCTACAATTTAAAATTTCCTTGAAGATGTATCTCTCAAGCAAATGGTCATGCACTTGTAACAACCCTATTATCAAGACCCATTCTTATTCTAAATTTTATCCTGTCTATAATTTACAATTCCCATTAAATCATACCTATCTGCATAACAGTAATGCCCATCTGCTAGCCACATTATTAATTCCTCACACCAATCAGTCAAATTAAAATAAATATCACTAAGTTTTCAAACTTTTACTATAGTAATCTCCTGGTTACAGATCTCAGCTTAATCAAACTGACTGAATAAATTATGCATTTGCCAGGCTCAAGGGAATCTATTGATTAGATAAAATAAGCATATGCCTTATCTGCTGTCTGTGTGTCAGCATTGCAGTGGGAAGTGTGCACATACACTGTAAAATAATGTTGAATGTTCTGTTGCTGGAGGAGTGTATATGCTGTATATACTATGTTCTATAGATGTGTCCGAGTTTATAGGTCTGTAAATAGTATATGCAGCATGGTGATCTCCTGGTATTCTATATTTTTACTGTTAGCTAATTCAAATGTTTGTAATGCGGAGCCTTTGCTGAAAAGAGGCTTTGCTCAGTCAGACTTTCCCAGTAAACAAAGTTTAATAAATAAATACAAATTATTAAATACATAAATTATAATAGTATCTTTGAGACATGTACAGTCAGTTGCTAAGTTGAAGCCTTACAAAAAAATCAAGTGTGATTATCCCCCCTTTAATTAACACACTGAATGTTTTTTCATTGATATGTGAATCTAAATTATATAATTTATTGAAAAAACATAATGATTTTATGGGTTTTAATAAAAACTATTTTAATTTAGAATCAAGAAGAATATCTGGCATTAAGAAATTTGAAAAAGCAATAATTTTAGATTCATGAAAGCAGATAAAGGGAATGGGGTGGTTATAATGGAAGTTACAAAATACAGTCCCCGGGATTCATTAAGCTGTTTTATCCATGCACGAACAGTGTAGCCATTCCTGCACGGAATATGGCCGCCAAGCGATCCAGCAAACAGCTGATCTTACGTGTATGAGTGTGCCTACACTGTTCCTGCATGGATATGGCTGCAGAATGCTAATTACCTTATTTTCTGGTGAAAAACATGCAAATGAGGTGGATTAGCGATTCACCAAGCAGCCATGTATCCGTGCAGGAACAGTGTTATTTGCAGAAATGTGTTTGGTTACTAACCGAATACATTTCTGCAAATAACAAAACGGAGGCATGACACCTCTCAAAAAAGCATGTATTACATGTTAGGCATGCCAATGGCCAAATATATGGCCATTGGCATGGAAAAATGTTTATTTGTTATAAAAATCTAACTTTTTTTTTGGCTGTTTAAGCATAGGACAGTGGCGTGCAAATGGGATCAGGCGGGGGGGGGGGGGAGTGAAAACTCAATTTTAAGGGAAATCTGCATTTTTCCATTATAGTATATGGCATGCAGAATGAAAACAATACCAGGGAACAGTGGTTGTCAAGGGGAAAGACTCTGTAAGTGCAGTAACTATGGACTAAGGCAGTGAGGTATGCAAATAAGAAGAAATTTACTAAATCACATAAATCTTCTAAGTCCCAAACTGCACCTAACTGTGTAGATGCTCTAGCATGATGGTGTAACTAGGAGGAGCAATAGACATGAAAAGGGGGTGTGTAAGACATGTTATAAGCACATTGAAGCCCTGAGGTGCAGAGATAAGCTTAGCTAAGCAAAGCTAAGCAAGGTTGTGTGTCTGAGGCTGTATTGTCTGATTCCATGAACTGAAGAGCGTGTTCAAACCCAGGGGAGGGCCATTTCTTACTGTTTACATAAGCTAAATGGGTTTGCACGGCATGCACTGGGTGTAAAAAAAAAAAAAGCACAGGAAGTAGCAGGATTATTTACATTTGGGCACCTAGTTTGTGCGGGGTGCTTCGGGGCTTAAAAGGGGAGGGAATGGGAAGTGGAAAAAGAAAAAAAAAAGGAAAAATAGCACAATTAAAGCAATCAAGTACAAATAACATAGCTGGCAGGTGGAATGCATCATAGCCAGCCAATCATACAGGCAGCATCTGCAGCACAACAGTATAAAGTATGGAAACACCTTACAGTCTGTTTTTTTTCCACAAACTCTGCACCATTTAAGTATGATGTGGGGGAATTTTAACTGGAAAATGTTAGGGACTGCTATTGCTTTGATCCATCAGTATGTGCTAGAGGCTGAGGGCAGAGAGGAGGATAATGCTGACAACTGTCGCAGACCGAGGAGGAGGAGAAGAGTGTTCAGACCCAGGGTAACCTACCAGGGGGTACATGATCTGGAGATAATAGAGTGCTACAGGGTGGACAGAGACATACTGCAGCAAATCACTGAGCTGTGCCAGCTTCAACTCAGACCTAGAACCAACAGAGGGTAACCCATCGCAGTGGATACCAAGGTATGTGTAGCCTTAAGAATTCTAGCTACAGGTACTTTCCAAAGACCTACTGGTGACATTATGGGGGTCTCACAGGCATCTGCATCCAGGATACTCCAACAGTTTCTGGATGCCATGCTACCGCATGCTGGTAAGCACATTTACTTCCCCAACACCCGTGAGGAGAGGACCAGCAATATGAGTCTCTTCCACTGTGTAGCAGAATACCCAGAGGTACTGGGTGCCATAGACTGCACGCACATCCACATCAAAGCACCACCCAGTGAACAGGGTAGGGTCTGCATAAACTGCAAGGGATTCCCCTCCATCAACTGCCAGGTCATGTGCAATGCTCAGGACATTATCATGAATGTGTACGCTGGCAGCCCTGGAAGCTATCATGACTCCCACACCTGGCATTTGTCACAGCTGTACCAGGCATTTGCCATTGGGGATATCCTGTATGGCCATCTGGTAGGGGATGCTGGCTATGTTCTGGAGCCGTGGAGGATGGCACCCATCAGAAATGCACACACACCCACTCAAGAATGCCATAATGAGGCACATGCACAAACTGGATCATTATAGAGCATATGTTTGAGATGCTCAAGTCATTGTTCCACTGCCTTGACATATCTGGAGGAGCCTTGTAGTACTCTCCAGCCACATCTGCGCACATGTTCATAGTATGTGCCATGCTACACAATATGATCCTGCGGAAACAGCTGCAGCAGAAACAGCACAGGAAAGGGCCACACAGCCCACTACTATTGCCAAGTTTCCCACAGGTGCAGAGGGACTCACAGAAGGAGGCCCCTGAGCCTACTCCTATGGGCAGATGGAGGCGTACCCAGTATGCTCAGGCCTTGGCAAAGAGGCAATGCATAGCACACACACTGACATTTTAGGGACCCCAAGGACTGACACATCTGTCTGACTTGCACACACAGTAAAATGGATGACACACACTTCACATTACCTGTAACTTACCATGTATAGGCAGTATACTGTGTGCATCCAACATAGGCGGCCCTCAAGCACCATCCTCATAACTGCCGCAAGCACAAGGTAAGTCAGTCTTCTTAACAGTAAATGAATGGATTAGTATGTTCTGCTAGCATACCTATGGTAATACTGCATGCATGCAAGGGAATGGGGTGGCTTACTGGGATAGCAGCACACAACTGACAGCTATGTGGGACACTAGGAAATGTCTGGCCAAAACTGGCCTCCACACAATATGCAGTAGTACCCAAGGTGGCAAATCCCACAGCAGTATATGTGTGGGGACAAATAACTTGGGGTCATAGGTCACAGGCATGGATGTCAGGGTGGGGGTCCAATAACCACCCCTCACACCCACACTGTAAGTCAGCTGTAGAAAACCAAAGAGAAACATCTGGTAAAGGCACACAAATGGTGGCAATGTTGAATTAACCCCCTACAGACTCATGCAGTGATAGCACAGCAGGACATGCAGCTGCAGTAAGGCTATGAAGGGTAAGAAGTTTGAAACTCAAATGTATGCCAGTACAATCTCATATTGCTGGTCCTCTTTACTGATATGCCTCTAGTCCCCAAGATAGGGCACAATAGTATGGTAAATGGAACCAAAATGTAAAGCAAATATCAGCACAGTCTGTGCAAATGTGTACAGTTGACAGGTTTGCCCCCCCCCATATATCCACACAAATACAGTAACATGTATGTTTGCAGGGAAATAGCAGCATAACACACATTGGCAGGGCTGTACCAATGCAAATGAAAACATGTTGCCTGTCCACAATATGCAGGGGTCTATGAGCTATGTATATGTGTGGTTAATACTGTCTGGATCTGGCCAGCACATTCTCCTGACAGTCTTGTAGTGCCCTAGGTACAGTGCTGCCTTTAACATGGCCATGTGCAGATAATTGCAGTGCCAACTGTTATACATGTCAGTGACACCCACTGCTAGGCCACTGACATACCTGGAAGTCACAGTGTTATGTGGAATATGCTACACATATTACTGACATCTTGAAGGATGTGTAGCAGAGGTGCCAAGGCTTTTGTGACTATAAGTGCTTTGTGGTACTGCTGCCAGTGGACATTCTCAATAATCCTTTTTTCTTATGTTTACTTTTACATATAATGGGCATGCCTGCACAGTTGAATGCATTCTCTACCCATACCCACAACTCCTAATCTCTGACAGCAAGATGTCTGGACAAGGGCAGAAATAAAAGTGGAACAAAGGCACAATGATAGGCATGTGTTATAAATATTGCCCTTACATACTAAGAAAGTTGGTAGGTGAGGGGTTTTCAGTAGTGGGAATTGTCTGAAGGCTATGTATTCTGAAACAGTAATGTCTTATTATTTTGTAACATCAACTTCAATTATATGTAACTAACTTGCTATAACACAAATTTATGTAGAAAGGATAAAGCCTCTAGCCAAACACCTAGACAACCTGCCAAAAAATGTACAGGTGTGAGGTATGCCCACACAAGGATATGACATCTCAGGTTAGAAAGACACCACACAAGCAGGTGATCCCCAGCCAGTATATCACCAGGTTGCTGGACTGTTTACACAGCCATGTGTCATTACTAAACTGGCTGTAGCCACACTCACAAATGGCCTTGTTGGGCAAGAATTTACATAGCTGCCTTCATAATATTGGTCTATGCATCATACAACTAGTATTCCTCTGGTAAAGCACTGCGATGATCTGAGGATATCTGGCACTAGGTAATGACACTACATTGCAGTTTCAGACTACAGATATGTCAGAAAATGTCTGTTAAATGAAACAACTGCCCTGAGGAAAGTCCTGTGTACTCCTGAGAGGTATGGTGGTAGCACAAAAAACCCTGGACTAGAGTACACCTATCTCTGGAATGGAGTCCCACTCTAACTATAGAAGACCACACTGGGCATGCTCCTACACTTACAGAACACAGGACATGTTGGAACCTACATTGGAATATATGACTGTATTGTGTATATATGTCCATGCATACAGACACTATGTACACCTCAACTGTCCACACGCACACACATCAGACAGGATTACCCTCAGCTAGCTGTAAGTGGCCCATATGTGATATATCTGCATCTGCTGTGTGAGATACACAGACATACATATGGGCAACAGATAACATATGTCAAGCATACACATACATAGATGTGGAGAACTCAGCTAGACAGTGATTACAGAGAGAGAAACAGGAGCACACAGACAGAGTGAGTCACACACATGGATACCCTGAATGGCATACAGTGATGTTGTGCTGTGGACAGTGGCATACCAGTTATAAACAGTTGAACGTGCCAGCATAAAAGGTGAGCCCCATTGTGTAACAGTACTGAGGTTGGGTTTATAGTATCACATCACCTGCCTGTGTGTGTTTGTGTGTGTCCGTAGGTCTAAGTATTAGGAGACTCTTCCCACTCAGTACACTTCACGTTATCTGCTGCTTTCATTCACCTTAGAAGTACCATTAGACACTAATCACCCCTATAAACTCTGTAGTGCTTGTGATAACTGTGTAACACTATAATACAAATAACTAGATAGGTAGGGGTTCTGATCTCAATAGTGGCAACTGTGTGTGTGTGTGTGTGTGTGTGTGTGTGTGTGTGTGTGTGTGTGTGTGTGTGTGTGTGTGTGTGTGTGTGTGACAGTCGTGTATGCAAGAGTGAGGGAGTGTCTGTTTGTTTGTAGGTGAAACAGTTTTAGGCCATTCCCACCCACAACACTTCCCAGTGCCCCACTTTATCAGTCCTGCTGATGTCATTCTCCTTATCAGCACCTTTGGCCAGTTTTTAGCCCAGTAAGCTTCATAATGTGTGTGATAACTGTGTAACACTGTAGTACAAATCACTAGCTAAACAGGGTTTCTAATCTCAGATCTGGCACGAGTGTGTGTGCGTATGTTTGTAAGAAGAAGTATTTTGATAAGTATCCCACCCACTGGCCTACTTTATCAGTCCTACTGATGTCATTTCCCTTATCAGTACCTTTGCCCAGTTATCAACCCAATATGTTCTGTAGTGCATGCGATAACTGTGTAACACTATAGTATAAATAACTAAATAGGCAGGGATTCTACTCTCAGAGCTGGAAAATGTGTGTATGGGTGTATAAATGTGTATATTTGTAGGAATAAGTATTTTAGTAAGTTTCCCACCCACTGGCCTACTTTATCAGTCATGCTGATGTCACTCCCATTACAGGTTCATAGGTGTGTACTAGGCTAATGGCCCTGGAGCTGTTACAAGCCTAGCCCATAGAAGTGCTCATTGTGCAACCCAACATTAGTTCTCAGTGCCTCCATCAAGTAGAGCCACTGGAGTGATCCCTGGTGTGAACTTTCTATTACCCATCCACTCATCAAGATCTCTTTGGAACACGTTCATCTAGGTGCTTTGCTTGACATGTATAGGAAGTCTATTCCAGGGCATGTGCAGTCTCTGGGTGAGGAACCTGTCCCTTCAGCATGTTGTGTTGATTTGTGGTAATGAGGTTGAGGTCCCTATGGTGTGTGGTGCAGAGGGATTGGGATGTCTTTATATGTAGCATTTGTAAAAGAGCTGGGTCAGACATGGCTTTGCAAGTTAAGGAGAGATTGCCTCTAAGTAGGTGATATGAGACAGAGAATAGCTGGAGTCTTTTGTGTCTGTCTGTGTAGAACATGTGTTTAATGCCTAGGATCCTCTTTGCGAGGTACTTCTGTGGCCTCTCCAACTGTTGCAGGTGTCTAGTGAGGTACATGCTAAATGGGCCATTATACCTGATGATTGGTCTAATGAGGGAAGAGTACACAGCGACGATGATCTCTTCCTTCCTGGATGCAAAACCCTTGGTAATGAGATGTGCCACATAGAAGGATTTCCTGACCACAGTAGCAATGTGGTGGTTAAAAGAAAGGTTGCTGTCAACCTGTGTCCCCAGATCTCTTATAACACCTACAGTGTTCAGTGGGCTCCCATCGATGTGGCACTTAGTGGGAACTGAGATTTTACCAAAGGGGCTGATGATGCATTTTGTGGTGTTAAGCTTCATATCATGGTTTCCACACCAGTCAGTGGTCTCAGTGAGGGCTTTCTGTAGGATGTCTGCATCACTTGTGGAGTCAATGATGGCTCCCAGCTTGCAGTTGTCTGTGAACTTGGTCAACCAGAGTTCCTTTGTGTTGGTCTGGACTCTAGAGAAGTAGATGCTGAACAGGACAGTACCCAGGAGTGATCCCTGTGGGACTCCACTTGTGACTGGTTGTCATTCTGACTTGGAGCTCGCTACTTTCACACTGTGTGTTCTATCTGTGAGCCAATTTGCAACCCCCTAGTGATATAGGGGTTGTTGCCTAGTTTGGTGGGTTCATCAATAATTCCTGACTGAGGAATGGTAACAAGAGCCTGGGCCAGATTGATGTAGACTGTATGCAGCACTTTACTGTTATACACAGCCCTGGTGACTGACTCACAAAACCAAACTGTGTGGGGTCCAGAGTTAGGAGATTACCTATATGTTTGTCGATCAGGTCCCTGATGATGTGCTCCATAGCTGTACATATCAGACTCATCAGGCTAATGGGCTGATAATTCGCAGGGTCTGTAGTTGCTACACCTTTATGGAGAGGGATGACTGTAGCAGTGCATCATTTGGGAGGGACAAAGCCTGAGGTGAGGCTGTGACTGAACAGGGCACACAGATGTGGCACCAAGTATCTTTATAATTCATGTAGAACACAGCCTGGGATAATTTTAGGTCCCATGGAAGCTGTATTCTTGCCTGTGGACAATGCAGGTGTAATCTGGGCAGCAGTAATCCTGGGTGCCTGCCATTCATCTGGCATTCTGATTGTTTCCCTAGGTGGGGAGAGAGGGGTAAAGCTGGCAAGAATGTTGGCAATATCTGTTGGCTCAGTATAGGAGGTAGCATTGTGCAGTAACTCAGAGCACTTCTTGGTATTGCTGTGGAGGTTCTTGATATAACTATCAAAGGCTTTGTGATTGTTGTCAATGTCTGCTGCAATTCTGCTATCATAGCTGGCTTTAGATTATTTCATGAGGGATCTCAAGTTGTTGCTTAGGCTAATAAGGGAATTTTACCACTCTTGGGACTCCACCTTTTTCTGCAACAGTTTATTCTGTCTGTTGTACAGGTTATTAATGGCAGGGGATGACCAGCTTGGGCTCCAGTGTTTGGAGGAGAGTGTCATGGTTCTGTTGGTTATAGCTAGCTCCATGCATTGATGTACATGTTTGTACATTGCATTTGTGTATGATTTGGCTGTCATGCAGATATTTTCCATTGCCATGGGTGCTGTGACGTTAGCCACCTCTGTTTTTAGGAGTCCAAAGTCAGCTTTGGAGAATTTTTTCAAGATGGTTACCTTTGCATGGGGTGTAGGTGAGATGTGGATTTCCATGGTGATGACTTTATGGTTGGCTCTAACCAGGTAGGGATTGACTACTGTTGTCAACCAACAGTCCCATATGTTAGTAATCAACACAGGTCAAGGATGTTGCTTCCTCTACTGGGTGTCAGAATGAGCTGGTCCAGGGCATTGGAACTAATGAATTCCAGCAAGCATTGGGCTAGTGTATTGGTGCTTGAGTATCATTCCCAGTTGATGGAGGGGTAGTTGAAGTCTCCTAGTATGAGAGTGTTGGGTTGGACCTTGATATAGTCCAGGATGTTGAGGAATGTGGATTGAGAGTCTAGGGACATGGATGGAGATCTATAGCAGGCTATGACCTGGATTGTACTATTACTCAATGTCAGTTCTACCTGAAGTATCTCAGATGCATTAGTCTGGGATACTAGTCTGGAAGTGTGCGTATTCTTTATTAATATGGAGACACCACCACCTTTGGAGCTGTGGTCCATGTTTTGGGGCTGACAGGTGTGGAATGAGTTATAGCCTGGTAGTGCAGGGGGTACTGTCTGCTGCTGTAAACCAGGTTTCTGTTACAGCACAAATGTCAATGTTCTCCATTTTGAGGAGTGCTTTGAGTGGCTGCATATCAAGATTTAGATGTCTAGTATTGAGTTGCATGACTCTCAGATTTCATATATGTATAACTGTTATGATGGTAATTTGATTTGGAACACTGCCTAAAAAGGCACTATAGGGGTGCCAAGACACTTAGCCAATACCTGGAAACCCAGGGTGACAGATGTAGACCATCTCTGGAAAGCCATCACAGTGTGTTAGTCAAGCAGACAGATACTGGATCCCCTGAGAATGACAGCAGACACTTAAGTCAATTGTTGAAGTCAGTCATTTGTTGTTTGTACTGCTATATCATTCCAGGTGACAGTTGCATACTGCTCAGGGCTACTGTCATACATGCCTGGCCCACATAATCTGAGAGCTCCACCATGTTTCTTTGCATATAGTCCAGGGAGGTGTGTCTTAGGTCATTCAGACACACATGGACAATGACAGAGTGATACTTGTACTTGTGGCGTGACCTGACTGGGTGTGTTATGTGTTGGATTCTGGCACCTGATAGCTGACTGTTACATTCTCCAAGTTCAACCTACTGAGTGGGCCATCTGTGTGCCTCACTATTGAGTCACCTATGATTACTGTATTAGGCAAGATGGTTAGCCCTAGGGGCTTAGGTTGAGGGGCACACTGTGTAGGTGAGATATGTGTCCTGTGGTTTGTGCTGTGTTGTGGTGGTCGAGTGGGTGTCTGCCTTGATGGTCTCTGCTGTTTGGGTAAATGTGGTTGTGTGGTTTTTGTTTGTATGTCAGAGCTGTGATAGTGGGTGTTCTGGAGGGGTATGTGTTCCATGTGGAGTGGTGTAGGTGTTGACTCTTCTCCTCTTGACTAGCTAGTCCAGTCTTTGTTGGAGAGTGCATATCTTCCAATTTGGTGATATAGGGGTATCTCTCACAAGTCTGAGTGTTGGGAGTTTAGAGGAGAATGTTGTCTGTGTACATGAGGCAGTTGCAACAGTGCCTCAGAATGGCCAAGTTCACCAGGTTAATAAGCAAAAACACAGAAAACTGCACTTTAATCATGCCATGAGGGGTGGTCATAACTACTAAGTACTGGAACTAATTCCATGAGGAATGACTACTGCTGGTGGTTCTCAGGTATGCTGGAATAATCGATACAAAAACCTGTTGAAGTGCAAAGCTATTAGGCTATCTGAAGAGCAGGAGAGAAAGGACTAGCAAAATCTAAGGGAAAAACTGAAGGCAGACTTTCTGGCACCTGTAATAGTTTACCTCAGCTGTGCAGTTATCAGCACCTTTGGCCAGTTGTCAGCCCAGTAGTACAAATAACTAGATAGGCAGGGGTTCTAATCTCAATACTAACAAGTAAGTGTGTGTGTGTGTGCGTGTGTGCGTGTGTGCGTGTGTGGTCTTTGCGTGTGTGTGTGTGTGTGTGTGTGTGTGTGTGTGTGTGTGTGTGTGTGTGTGTGTGTGTATGTATTATACCATTTTGAGTTGTATACCACCCTGTAAACTTCCCATCACCCTACTTTACTAGACCTACTGATGTCATTCACCTTAGAAGTACCTTGGGTCTAGATAAAATCATGTAAGCTCCGTGGCACATCTGATAGTGCAACACTATAATAGTGATAACTAGATAGGTAGAGGTTCTAATCTCAATACTGGCAACTGTTTGTGTGTGCTTGGGTGAAGATCATATCCTGCTTGGCTGATACCATTTTGATGTATGTACCATCCATGCTTGTTTACCACTTCCCAATGGCATTACTTTATATAGCATGTTAACGGCATCTGCCTCAAATGCAGCATGTTAAACCATTGTGCGGGCCATACCAGTCCTAAGTACAGATGTCTATGGATCACCACCAGAAGGAATAAACCAATGGTTTATTCCTTCTGGTGGTGATTTAAAGGTTTGTGTGCATTTGAGATTACAGATGTCTATGGGATATCCAGATGGTTGCAACCTATATCTGGTTTGTGTCCCTTAACAATGCTGTCAAAGGAAAAATATACTTTAAAAATGATCAAAACATGGTAGGTTCAGGTTAAGGCACTTTAATCTTGCAGCAAGGAGACAAAAACGTGCTAATACAGAGTTTGTCTAACCAGAAACAGGAAATACTTTAATTTTTGTACATTCTTAAACTGGCTATGTCCTACCATGCTGACGTAACAGATTACCACCTTTTTCATCATCATCTGCTGACCATCTTTCCCATTAATTTCTGCTGATTTATCAATTTTTATGTGAAACTTCCTGAGGAAAACAACATGGCCTTGATTACTCCCAGTTAGATACATGTTATGTTACCATTCAAGATACTATGACTAATTCAAGCACAATGCTAGCAGTTCATTTCTCTAATAATCCTTTGTCTACTTTATCTCTATGTTACTACAGCTGCACAGGTTCCCATCCTTTGAACAGAGCTGTTTGTCTAAAATCATTACATTTATAAAATAAGGCATTGTTCATTCATTCGCTTCTGACCTAGCAGATAAACACCTGCTTCCAAAAGGCATAAACATGAATATTGCTGTGCTAGCAATTACTAGGTCAGAGGGCAACTTGCAAGTTTCAGAAAGCATACTGCAGTTTTCAAAAAGCATCTTTTTCAGTCTCATATGAAACTCAATTTGTATAAAATACAGTGTATGAAAAATAGAATGAAAAGCGTATTAAAATACTTGGTTATTAATTGGCATTAAGCATACACACATTAATACATATTTTTCTAACATTTCCCTCCTGTTAATACTTTTTTATTCTATTTTCAAAAAAGAATAAACAGTTTGCTTCTTTTCCTAACCTCTTCCATTCAGGATTTGCAGTTAAGAAAGTCATTCAGTTTAAACTTTTATGAAAGTGTTTCACATTCTAGCAGCTCTTCAAATTCAGTACTTTCATACATAGTCTCAGATACAGATATATCTATGAATTCTTTGACTAATCTCTTCATGCAGGGGATTCCACAACAAATACAAACTCCAATTAGGAGTAATCCTACCCCAATGGCAATCAATATGTTCATAAAAATGGAGCCCCACCCCCCAAATGCATTCTGGAAAAAGTCTGTCAGAGGGTTTGGGCCTGGCTTGGTCATGGCCGACACTTGCTGAATCACCTCAAGATGATCATTAATTTCATGCTGATGATCAGGAATAAATGCACAGCATTCTTCTTTGATTAAAGCACAAGTCCCACCCTTCGCCGTTAGGGTGAAGTCAAGAGCCATTCGGTTTTGGAGCACTACAGTTCTCATGGCATTCAGTTCATCAGTTTTCAGTTCAAGAGCAGAAAAAGTCACATTACTCATTACTTCGAGAAGTTTTGACAGTTTTCGCAGCTCCCATATTGATTTAACTGCGCCATATGCAGGTAATATACCTGCCCAGGATATAACAGCATCACTCAAGTCCATGTGCACATGTTTGGTTCCCACATCACGATGGTCTTTCTAGCCTGCTTCAATTCGTCCCACTGGATTCTCAGGTTTCCTAACAGTCTTTTTGGTTATGTCTCAAGTATTTTGAATATTTCCCTGAGGCAAAACTGCAGTGTGTCGGATGGTCGGAACCAGGTACCCCAAAAAACAACTGCCAGACCAGTTCTCAGGTAACCATTTATATGCTTTTTTACCACACACAAAATAACAGTCCTCTACCTTAGTTATTACTTTGTTATGAAATGACTGCCCTGCATGAAACATTTTCTTATCTATTACAGATAACTGTTTAAAAAGTACAGGATTGCGTTGTACCTGATCAAGAGTCTTATCCATAGATTTCAAAAATTAGTCATAATCTGTACTACAAGATCCACTCAAATCGTTTGGTTTTCTATAACATTTATACTGTACTGTAACATTACACTTGCTCCATCCTACTTGGATGGTATCATTTTTGTAAAAACATACAATTCCTTTTTGTGTCACAGGCAAATACAGTGCTACTTTATCATGTGCTTTAATAGCAACTGTGTCAAAAACCAGATTTTCCCAGGTCTCATTGACCCCTAGGGGGGTAGCAGTCATCAATAAACCCCTGTATGCTGTTGGTATGGCCATACAGACTCAGCAGTTCGAAACATTAAAAGTCTCAGCGTACACACGTGTAATTGTCTGATAAGTGTTAAAGTTCGGATGCCAGTCTATGTTAGGTTCATTACGTCTAATCAGTTCAACTTTTGTGACAGGAAAAAGGAGTGGCCACAACAAAAAGAACAGTGTGATTAGTATTGCAATAAAAACGATCATACAAGTTTTCTGAGGTTGCTCAATGTCTCTATTCACTCTGTACCTGGCCATTTTGTTCTCGTTGTACAACAGTAATAAAGTTTTTGTCCAATTCAAAGTTCTTAACCAGTTTACAGTGCATCAAATGAATCCAGGAAGCTCGCTCTGCGATCTTGACTGCAGTGGGTGTCGACAGTAGTACCTGGTACGGACCTTCCCACTTCGGAGAACTCCAATTCTTTCGTTTCACAATCTTCACCCAGACCCAGGTGCCTGGGGCTACTGGTGCTTCTGATTTCAGTTGCTCTTTATCTGAAACAGAATTTAACTGCAAAAGTTTGTTATTCAAAAATCGCCGCATATACCATGCAAGTGAACTGTCAGCCTCCTGCTCTGCAGACATGAGAGGTTTCCACTGAGGTGTATAATATGCCCTCCCAAACAAAGTTTCAAAAGGAATTAATCCCTTTGCATTTGGAACAGTTCTAGTTCTCATGCTCAACAGTGCTAAAGGCAAACAGTGCACCCAGTTCTTTTATGTTTCAGTCATCAGCTTCCTAAGCTTATTCTTCAACACCCCATTATGGCTCTCTACTAATCCTGCAGATTGGGGGTGGTAAGCACAGTGGTTCTTTAACAATATCCCAAAATAGCGACTAAGTTGCTGAACCATTTGGTTCACAAAATGCGTACCGTTATCACTATAAATCTTTTCCGGTATACCAAATCTGGGTATAATTTCTTTAACAAGGACCTTTGCAACAGTAGCTGCATCTGGATTTTTAGTTGGAAAAGCTTCTATCCATTTGGAAAACATATCTATAATGACAAGGCAATATTTCTTATTCTCACATTTATTCAATTCTATGAAATTCATAGAAATAGTATGGAACGGATACGGTGGTGTAGGAAAACTCCCTTGCTTAGGCTTCAATGCCCCTTGTGCATGATGCTTGTTACAAACATGGCATGCTGCACAAAAATTTTTTGCATAATTTGTAAATCCATAGGTTGTAAACACTCGATTCACTAACTGTACCATCCCCCCTGTTGAGACATGGCTCTGCCCATGGCTCAACAATGCTGCATATCTAAACAAATTAGATAGCAAAAATGGTTTCTTGTCCTTGGAGATGTACAGTCCCTTTTCGAGGATTGCTCCTCATTTTATCCACTTCTGTTTTTCTATATTTGTAGTAAGTGTCTGCATTGTTTTTAACATTTCTAAATCTAAAGTTTCAGAGGGTTGTAATTCCTCACTCAAAAGAAAAGTGTCTGTGGCTGAAGCTGCCTGCTTCGCAGCTGTATCAGCCCGTGCATTACCTTTTGAAATCCTGTCCTGTTGTTTCGTATGAGCTACGCATTTGCAAATAGCTACTTTTTTAGGTAACTGAATTGAATCTAACAAATCTAAAATAAATTGGGCATGATTGATCGGTTTGCCAGTAGATGTTATCATTCCTCTATTTTTCAACTGCTGCGCAAAAACATGTACAGTAGAAAAAGCATACTGACTGTCAGTATAAATGTTCACTTTCTTACCTTTTGCTAAGGAACATGCCCTTGTCAAGGCAATCAACTCTGCCGCTTGTGCAGATAAGTTGTGTGGTAAACATTTTGCTTCTAAAGTTTCAGTATCAGAAACGACTGCATACCCCACTAGGTTCTGTCCTGTAGGACCCCTCCTGCATGAGCTGTCCACATAGTATGTCACCTTGGCATCATCCAAGGGAACATCCATAAGGTCTTGTCTAGGTAATGTTGCAGGGGTTGGGAGCAAGGTTGACGGATTCAAAGTTGTGCATCGTTCTATTGTCATATGAGGTTGGCTCAACAGTATGGTCATACAGGAAAGATGCCTAGCCGGAGAAAGATATGCTACTTTTTCTTGCAGTAAAATAATTGCGACTGCATGAGGCACTCTCAATGTGAGAGGGTGGAATAGCACTTCTGAGGCAGAATCCTGCACTGCCATTGCAGCTGCAACTACTGCTTGTACACAGTGGGGCAGGGACCACGCCACTGGGTCTAACTGTGATGAATTGTAAGCTATGGGGCGTTGCTTGTCCCCATGTTGCTGTGTCAATACTGATGTCATATAACCCTGCTTACAGTCTACAGTTTGAATAAATTGCTTATGATAGTTTGGTAATCCTAAAACTAAGGATGATGCTATCAGTTGTTTCAGCTTGCAGAAAGCTGCTTCTGCTTCAGGTGTCCATTGTAATAAATCCTGTGCTGCCATCAGCTTTTTAAATATTAAATTGGCCAGTGGAGCAGATTCCAAAGCATAATTTGGTATCCAGCTCTGACAAAAATTAGTAGTTCCCAGGAAGGACATCATTTCCTTCTTGGTAGTTGGTCTAGGTGCTTGTAATATTGCTGTTTTTCTATCTTCATCTAATATTCTACCTTCCTTGGATATTACATATCCCAAGTACTTAACTTGTTTTCTCCAAAGTTGTAGCTTGTCTTTGTTTACTTTGTGACCTTGAGTAGCTAAGAACTGTAATAAAGCTATCGTGTCCTCTTTGCATTCTTGCTGGGTGGGGGCTGCCAGCAGAATGTTGTCTACATAAAGTAAAATCTGACTACCTTTTGGTGGGATAAATCCCGCCAGGTTGCTTACCATTTCCTGTGCAAATATTGTTGGACTTTCACAATATCCCTGTGGTAATCTTGTGTATGTATACCGCTTTCCCTGAAATGTAAATGCAAACCAATATTGGCTGTCAGGGTGTATCGGTATCGAGAAAAATGCATTACTAATGTCTACCACAGAAAAATATTTTTGCTCTGGCTTTAAATCATTCAGTAAGGTGTGTGGATCTGGCACCATTGGTGCCCTGGGTATAACTGCATTATTTACAGCTTGCAAATCTTGGACCATACGCCATTCCCCGTTTGCTTTCCTGACAGGAAATAAAGGTGTATTACATGGTGAATCAGGAGATTCTATTAAGACTCCTTCCTTAAGTAAGGCTGCTATTATAGGCTTGATTCCTATCTCTGCATCCTTTCTCAAGAGATACTGTCTTTTCTGGGGTCTAAATACTGACTTTGGCGTAATAGTAACTGGTCCTGCTGTTCGTATAAGTCCTACATCTGATTTTCCTGCTGACCAGAGAATGTCTGGTATGCCCCGCAAGGCTTTTTCCTCTTCTTCTAATAAGAGTAATACTCAGCTATTCTCACTAGCCTGTGAGTGCACAGCTGGGTGTGTCTGTGTAATCCAATTCAATTTCTGTTTCTGTACTCCTTGTTCGGAGAGCTCCAATTCTGTCTGCTTTTCCCACCTTGTGACTTTTTCACCTAAGTCTGCCCATTTCAAATTTTTATTCTTAGTTAAGCTAACATGGGGCAATTGATTAGATTTGTAAAGTGCTAAAAATTCCTGGGGCAATGAACAGCTTACTACACTGTTCCCCTCTGCATCCCAGTAGAAATTTTGCAACACTAGTCTGTTTGCATGGTTCTGAAACAATTCCTGTTCATAATCTTTATCAGGTCCTGGTCTATTACAGTAATATAGAGTACAATGCAACAAATGCTGTTTGTCAGTGTCGAGGGAGGGGGACTTACTGATGGCTACGTTCATCAGTTCTTCGGTTACTGCCCCTGGACCAGTCGTAACTAAGTCCTGGCTGTACCAATAATATGTTTCACCCTCCGGTCGCACTACAAAAGTATCCATTTGTCACTGTGCTTCCATACACTGCATGGTTGGAACTACGGCTATGCCAAATATCTGCATTAAGTCTCTACCCAAAAGATTTACTGGGCATTTTTCAGAAACCACAATTTTACTTCTTTGGGTCATTCCTGAAATGGGGTCTGTTATTGCTATGTCATGGGAGAGTGGCTCCCGATACAGCTGTCCATTAGCTGCCTTCACTAGTATATAATCTGGTGATTCTGAATCTTGTGGTAACTTGGAAGGGTGTATCAGAGTCCGTGAAGCCCCTGAGTCGCACAGAAATTTAACTTCCCTCCCCTCTACCAGAAGCGTCACTTCCGGTTTCGTGTCTGCTAAGTAAAGCTCTAAGCTCAATAGAGCTAAGTTCAAAATGTCATCTTCTTCGATGTCTACAAATTCATGCACATCCTCTACCCCTTCTGTCACATCCTCTACTCCTGCTATCATATTTGCACTTGTCTTTTCCTGCTTATTTTCATTCAGTGACTCCTGATTATCATATAGTCATTCCTCATCTTCCTTTTTTTCTGTAGTCACCTTCTTATTTAGCCTGCAATCCCTTGCTAAATGTCCCTTTTCCCCGCACTTAAAACATTCACCTTTTTTCTTTCTTTCTTCAAAATCTTCTGATCACTTGTCAGATTGTTTATTTCCCTGGGCATTTTTCTTACCCTTTCTCCCAGTTTGTACTACAAATACTTCTGACCCATCTTCTGCCGAAAATACTTGAGTTTTCTTTTTCTTTTTACTATTAAAATGTCTTTCTGCATGTCTAGCATATTCAACAAATGGCTGTAATCTACTTGTTCGATGATTTACCATGTGCTTTGTAATAAAGCTGCTAATGGGAGTTATACTACCCTTCAAGAATGCATTCTTTAACTGTTGTTCATATGAGGAATCTTGTGTCTGGTTTTCTGGTATCTGCATTCCACAGTGATTATTAAAACATTCTAACAGTCTAGCATAATATCTATCAACTGTTTCACCTTCCTGTTGAATGCATTGATTAATGCAAGTCCAATCAGCCCTAGGCTTCCACTTTTCAGAGATTCGGTCTGTCAGACCTTTTACTCTGCCATCCAGTTCTGCATTAATATGTGGGAGTGGTCTAAGTTGAGCATCACGAGGATTCCAGTCGCCACTGATCATGTGCCAATCTGGACCCATAATTTGTCTAACTACTTTTTCTACTTCTTCTCCATTCAAATGGTAACTTAATCTCATACCCTGTAAGTCCTCTAAAAATTTTCTAAAATTCACTTTTGGGTGGGGAATTCCCTCTGTGGCTTTCCGGATATCTTCCGGTGTCCATGGTCTATAAACTAAAAGAGTCAGATCCTGTCCTGTCTGTCCTGCCTGAGGATTTGGTACTTCTATGAGTGGACATATCTCTTCTTCACTCATAGCCTGTGATTTTCTATTTATTTCACTTAACTCAATCTCCCTCCTCAAGTCACGTGTTCGAGACCTTGTCTCGATAGGATCCCTGACAAACGGTTGTGATTTTGCAGGAACAGCTGGGTATAGCGGAGGTGGATCAGCTTGTCCACTAGCTTCATATTCTGGTAACAGAAGCGGAGGGGGCGAAGGAGGGGCCGTTGCTATTACCAAGTTATTGTCTTCTTTGTCTAAGAACATTGTCTTTGAATTCTTTATTCTCTGTTCCCTGCGATTTGCTTCCTCAAGCCACCTATGCGCCTGAGGGACTCCTAATTGTCTTTGCTTTTTTATTTTACCTTTCACGTCTATTTTTAATTGTTTAACAAGTTTCATAAGTACAAGTTTATCTAAATTACCATCGAATTTATACTTATCAACCCATTTTGTGTAATACTTAACATTGTCGGCACGCTGTAATTGCATATACTTCGCGTCTTCAGTTAGGGGCGGGTCTCGGGAACTTTTTGTGCACTGATTTCCCATTGCTGTCTTAGCTAAGCTGTAAATTGTTACGTAACCCTTTCTATCACGTGATACCACAATCCCATACCTTTTCACAGTTTATCTAGAATAACTGCCTACCTATTCCGTTTCCCTGATCTATGACAAAAACAGTAACCCCTTTTTCTATCCCTGATCTGCACATGCAAATCTACCTGACAAAAAACAGTTCTGTAATTAGTCCCTGATCTTAAAACAGAGATAAGGTAATTCCTCCTTACCTGACCCTCCGTGAGTTGCTCCACCGGATCGTTGACTCGTCCTCCAATCTCAGATCAGAAACAGTGGCTGGCCTCTTTCGAACGACAATTCAGTGGGAGGTCTTTCAAAACAGAAGAGCCGATTTGGCCTCTTCTCCGTACGGATGCATGCCACCGGGCCCAATTCTGACCTAGGCCTAGAGCGAGAGGTACTTTCCGGTCCGAAGGACCAAACTGTCAAAGGAAAAATATACTTTAAAAATGATCAAAACATGGTAGGTTCAGGTTAAGGCACTTTAATCTTGCAGCAAGGAGACAAAAACATGCTAATACAGAGTTTGTCTAACCAGAAACAGGAAATACTTTCATTTTTATACATTCTTAAACTGGTTATGTCCTACCATGCTGATGTAACAGATTACCACCTTTTTCATCATCATCTGCTGACCATCTTTCCCATGAATTTCTGCTGATTTATCAATTTTTATGTGAAACTTCCTGAGGAAAACAACATGGCATTGATTACTCCCAGTTAGATACATATTATGTTACCATTCAAGATACTATGGCTAATTCAAGCACAATGCTAGCAGTTCATTTCTCTAATAATCCTTTGTCTACTTTATCTCTAAGTTACTACAGCTGCACAGGTTCCCATCCTTCGAACAGAGCTGTTTGTCTAAAATCATTACATTTATAAAATAAGGCATTGTTCATTCATTCACTTCTGACCTAGCAGATAAACACCTGCTTCCAAAAGGCATAAACATGAATATTGCTGTGCTAGCAATTACTAGGTCAGTGGGCAACTTGCAAGTTTCAGAAAGCATACTGCAGTTTTCAAAAAGCATCTTTTTCAGTCTCATATGAAACTCAATTTGTATAAAATACAGTGTATGAAAAATAGAATGAAAAGCGTATTAAAATACTTGGTTATTAATTGGCATTAAGCATACACACATTAATACATATTTTTCTAACAAATGCCCATGTATGTAATATTGTTTCCAAATCAGCCACAGTGAGTGTAGGGACACACATGCCAGCATCAGGTATCATACTTGACTGAAACATCATGCTGATACAACATCTACTACACTATCACTTCTCCAGGCTTGTAGGAGCAATATATGACTCGACATGCAATTTCTGATGGGTTATTTCACTATCCATGAAGGCATTCAGAACATTATGTGTTGTAAGAGGTAGTGTGTTATGTCCCATGCATATAATCTATGTGGGGCATGTCATGTGCATGTAGTACTACAGTACATCAAAGTGGAAATGTAGGTTTACTAATCTGTCTATTGCCAACTCTGTTTGTGTTACTGTGTGCACATCTCCTGTGTCACTCTTTACTGTGTGCATGCAAAGGATATACCATTTTGTCTCCCTGTTCCACCCGATGAACTCAGGAATACATACCACAAACCTATCATACACAGTATCATGCATGTCCTCATAAACTGCATCAGGGTTGAGTGTATGGGAAAGAAATGGCAGGGCCAACAGGTGTTGACAGGTGAATCTGTTGCAGTTAATGTAATGGCTATGCTTGTGAGGGGCCTGCTGACAGTACTGCAGTAACCTGTTGTGTATGTATGAGCCTGTGGTACTACACAACACTGAACTGACATGTCTAAAGGCTAACTGCCTGTGACAAGGGGTATGTATGTAAGGTCACACTGTCTGACAACAGTGTCCCTCACACACTGTTGCATGCATACACACCTGTTACATGTACATATAAAGCTGTACCTTGCCTATGACACGGTCAGTGTATTTCCACTCTGCCATACTCCCTTTGGGAATGTATGCATGGCCACAGCCTTCAGACACACAGACACCTGGAACACAAACTAACAGCAATAATGCATCCTGGATAATAAGGTACACACACCTGTATGTGTACCCATAACAAATGCAAGCAGACAGCACCTTACATAGTATTACATAGCTACACTGTACTATATTCACCATGTGCATCAGACCCATATTAGCATGTCCCTGCATTGATGTTATGGATGACAGGGATGGGGCACAGGTATAATCATATTCACAGGGTGTGGTGTGGGTTTGCCAAAGGCCTAGGCTGGGCCATACAGTTGACATCAAGTGTGTGCATTTGGAGGGGTATCCAATAGATGGGCTGTGCAAAGGTGCTGTGTGTGTGTCTAAAGGTGACCTGCCTGTGATACAGATGTGTGTGTGTGTGTATGTATGCACACGGTCACCCCATGCGGCTGCCCTACACAGGGGTATGTTGGACAGCTGTGGACCATACATGGCAGGGTGTCCAGTTCACTGTCTCCGGCCATGGACATGGGAACTGGTCCTGCCAGGGGTATCACTGGCACCACCAGGCCCAAGGCCAGATGTAGTATTGCTTCCTGATGATGACTGCTGTCTGCTGGATCCATGCTCCTGACTGGACTGGCCAGGACCATGTGCCCATGGCCTGCTCCAGTGTGATGTGGAGAACAACCCCCCTTCGGTAGTGCTGGTGTCACTGCCACTACGGGAGTGTGAAGGTGCATGGCCCTGAGGACTCTCAGCTGTTGTTGGTGCTGACCTACATCCACATGGCCAATGCCCATCTCCCACAACACGCTCTAGCACAGACATGCCATGGTCAAGGATTGCCAAGGTCTCACCCCACAGTGTATTCATGACATAAGTATTTTGACATGTGGGCTCAACAAGTTCATGTATGTTGCCATGTAACTCAGGAAGAGTTGCAGCCACCACCCTGAGTATTAGTCTGGTGTGGCATTCACTAAGTGCCTGTGCATCCATGACAGCCTGAAACATGCATCTGGTGACACCTGCTGTGGCACTTGCAACAGCAGCTTGATGAGCAGCAATCCTCCTGCGAGCACCCCTGTCCATCCACCTGTGTGGGACCTCACCTGCAGTCTGGCTATGGCCAGTGTTTACACTCACATCTACCATAGTCACCACACTATCCTGTTCCATGCCACCACCTGCCAACTGTCCATCATCTGTGGCCACCGGTGATGGGGTATGTGTGGGCATTGTCACTGTGTGCGGGGATGGTATGGACAAGAGTGGGATGCCAAACAACGGCAGAGATTCAGCCCCTGACAACCCCACCTGTACCTCACTATTCCCATCAACATTGTCAGAGTATGAAGAGACAATGGCATTAGTTTCCAAGTGGGAGGGACCCCAAATCCCATCACCACCTGTGAGGAGAAGACAACATATGTACATTAATACCTGCACTTAGAGGTTGGCTGGTACACACATGCATACACACACACACACACACACACACACACACACACACACACACACACACACACACACACACACACACACACACACACACACACACACGCACGCACACGCACACACACACACACACACACACACACACACACACACACACACACACACACACACACAGACACTTACAGGCGAGGTGGCACAAATCTGTTACACAGACCTCACATTACCCAAATGGTGACATGCATGACACATGGCCCTCAACATCATGCATTGCAGACAGTTTTACTGCATGTAACTAACAATATAGAATTCTGGGATATGTGAGTAGTGTTAGTAGGTGATGGCCCTTCCCCAGCACATACTGCACTCATGTATACCTCATTGCTGTTCACCTGTATAGCACAGTGGCAAATACTACAGAGCATACTTCACAACTGTACAGATCCTCGCAGAACATGTAGATGTCTGGCTCATATGTTTGCGCTGTTCCTCATAACCCCTGTGTTTATCTGATACATAACTGGGATGATCTAAGGAGTGATGCCACTTATCAATGACAGACATTTGAGCTTCAGACCACCAAACCAGCAGCAAATGTATGGTCACACAATTCCTGTTACACCACTGATCTTGTAAGCTTACAGTGGATATGATAAGTGTACACAAAAGGGTAGAAGATAAGACACTGACCATTTTTGGTGATGTTACGGAAAAATGTATGTATATGTGTACACATTCATTTTTCAAATAAATTTATTAGAATGTGCCAGGCTATTTTTTTGAGTGAATGCAGTTCTTTCAGCAGATTTCAGCCGTTCAATGAGTATGATTATTACAACATTTGTGCTGAAAGCTGGTGCTGAAAAATTACCAAGAAGCAGTGATAATTATTTGAGTTTGTTGTAATTAAACATAATCTGTGCTAATAACTGAAAATTGACAGAGAGATACAGCATGATAGCGAAACATATTTTGCATATAGTTGGACTTGTCCTTTGTTTAAAATTAATCACCATTAATTTAGCGAGCATCATTTGGCACTGGTAAATGTGGCCATTTTGTTGAGTTTGTATTATGTTTTTGAGTTTATCTGTATCTGATTAGCAAGGTATTTATATTTCAATGGTCAGGAAACCTTTTCTACTACTCCATATTCAGCTTGCTGCTCCAAACAGTTGACCCGATTGGCTTAAAAGTGTTTTTACCTGACCATTGTGGCAGTAGGATTAGATTGCGGACTGATGCTGATATATCATCATAATGCATAGAAAAGAGAAATACTGTTAGTTTCTTGGTAGCCTTGTCCTTGTCACCTTGTCACCTTGTAGTACAGTATCACCTTATCAGCTGATGTGACAGGGTTGCTGTAAGCATGGAATATTTTTTCTTTCTTTTTAGAGAACTGATGATGTGCAAATTTGGCTGTCATGTTTTAATTGTATTGATTTTTATTTATTTACCTTACTTCCTTTTCAAATGCATCTAAGCAGATTTCTATATGTATCGTAAATAAGTGCTTAAGAAACTCATCAGGGCATGTTATGTTAGCCAGAGTAAATTTGAATGCACTTCATTATAGTTTTCTGATTCTAACTTGAAAATTTAAAGTGACAGTCCCAGAGATTTTTTGTTTTGATTCTGGGCTTTGTTTACATTTTCAGTCTGGCTTTTCTGAGCATGTCCCAGCTTTGGCTGTGGGGACTGCAGGAGGGGTGCAATGGTCTTAGTCAAATTCCATCTCAAATCGCAGTTGTACTCACAACAGCTCTCACTGAGTCAAAGCAAAAATGTTAGTAAACAGAGTCTTCTGTTCATTTCATTTCTTATTCTGTTGTGAGCGGATTTCTGAATGCTAGCTAAATGCTATGATTTTATGCATGATTGCCACTTGTTCTGTAGGAAGCATCAGAATGATTCAAGTTTTGAACAGTAGTATAAACAGTCTTCTTTTTTCATGATTTATTTTTCATTCTCTGAGTACTAGCCCAGTGTAATGGTTTTCTGACTTGCTGTAAAAAAAAAAAAAACACGTGTGACGCGAGCAATAGATTCATTTTAAACAATGAAGTCCAAAACTTAGTCACAGTGGCAGCTGAACAGTACGGCAAGCTGTGATAGTTGTACATACTAATTCTAAGACTGCTTTACCGCACGGGAATATGTCAAGAAACTGCTAAGATTTAGTAAGAATTCGCTAAACTGCAGTCTTTTGACCGTACTATTTGAAGTTACTCTATGCAGAATAAATAAAGAGCTGCACAATTAAGATAAGCTTTTTGACAAGATCATAAAAAGTAAGTACTAACTAGCCTAACCCTACCCCCAACCACACACACACACACACACACACACACACACACACACACACACACACACACACACACACACACACACACGCGCACACACACAAAATGCAATAACCTTCTTGTTTCCTGGTGATCGAGGACTGAAAGCTTTGGCAGGAACTGAATATTTGTTAATTATGTTCATCAGTGGGAATGAAAACAGGGCTGCATAAAGTAAATTGAAACCAAGTGCAGGGCTGATGATGTGGTAAGTGGGTAGTGACAACTGGGCGGTATCAGGATAAGTTTCTTTCAGTCCAGAATTTTAGACTCTAGGATTGTCTCCCTAAGTTTTGTTAGTTTATTAATGTCTTGTTATGGAAAAAGCGTAGGTGCATTACTGAATAAATGTTACTGTTGTCCTTTTCACTTGCCATTTGTTTTGTGCTGAAAATGCCTTCACTTATAGGCTCATAGGGTCATAGGTAGGTACTAGGCTATCAGCCCGAGGGCTTACGTATGCCTAGCCAACAAGGTTTGCTGGCTTACGCCACTCAAGAAAGTTATTTTCCTGTGCCACTGTCGAACAGAAACACAGAAGTGATCCCCAGGGTGTATTTCCTATTTCCATCCACTCATCAATATTTTTCTTGAAGAGTGCTACTGAAGAACTTTGCTTGACATAGATGGGTAGCCTGTTCCAGAGTGTGGGAAGTCTCTGGGACAGGAATCTATCCTTCCAGCATGTCCTGTTTATTGTGGTGATAAGGTTTAGGTCCCTAGAGTGTGTAGCTTGGAGGGATTGGGATTTCTTTAGGTGTAGCATGTCCAACAGCTCTGGGTTTGACATAGCTTTATATGTTAGGCAGTGATCACCTCAGAGTAGGCGATATGCTATAGAGTAACGCTGGAGTTTTTTGAGGCGGTCAGTGTAGGGCATCTGTTTGAGGCCAGTAATCCTCTTTATGAGGTACTTCTGTGGCTTTTCCAGCTGCTGCAGATGTCTTGTGAGGTACATTCCAAAACGGGCATTGTACTCTATAATGGGTCAACAATGAGCTTTTTTTTCCCGGATGAGAACCCTTTTATGATGAGGTGTGCCATGTAGAAGGACTTCCTGACTACTGTGGCGATTGTTTTCCATTTTCCCGTAAAAAGATTTCAGAGTAACAAATAGATTTTGAAACTCTTTTTTATAGTTAAAAATATATATTTAAGGGCCTACTTGGACAGCAAATGTAGGCATGTATTGACTTACCTTTAAACATGAATTAATTTTTTCTCAGTGGCTTTATAAAATGTGTTTTTTTTTTTGTAAGTTTTTACACATGCTCACTATAACTTGCTTCATTGCATATGTGAGCTCATGTTCTCGACTGAGATATAAATTGACATCAGTTATTTATCATCTGTAAAGTATAGTTGTTTAGAAAATGAAGTAATTGCTGTTTGTGAATCCTAAAAGTAGATTTTTGATGTTTCAGCATACAGATTTTTGAAAATTTGCATATTATAATGTGCTGAATGCTGAGGACAAAAGTTATGCTATGTATCTCTAGTTTGATGGTCCACACTTTACATTTTTGTTGATACTGTATACGTTTCATGCGATTACTTCTTGCAGACTAATTTGTTTATTTATCTTGACCTTTATATTTCAAATAGTCATCACTTCTTCAATAATGTTTTGGTTTTAGTATGATATGCATTAAATTATGATGTTTCTATGCTTGTTTATTTGCGCTGTGTCAGTAGTATTGAGGCCTCCCTGAATTTTGAGATTTAGTGTAATAGCAAATGTTTTTGTTTATTCAGAAATGTAATGGAGCGAGGGGGCATGGCTAGCATGGTCATGGTGTAGCAGCAGATTTCACAAGCTCCACTAAGGAAAATATATCTTCACTGCAAATTTGTTTCATATCAAGAAGAAGTGGATTTATTTTTGCAGAATTTGATAGTATTCAACACTCTCTTCAGGAATATCTACTTGTTGTTTGTCTTTTGGCTTTTCCCAGTAAGGGGTCGCCACAGTGGATCTCTGGTCCGCTAATGATTGGCAGTAGATATTTACAAAATGCTGAGGTGCCAGCTTGATGCTCAACCTTCAACGAAGGCATGCCCATTTATGCACACATGTCTTTTGAATGCTACCCAACCGCAGTGAGGACATGCAGACTCCACACAGAGGGCACTCCCAAGCCCAGCCAAGAATCGAATGGGAGAACCTCTTGCTGTGAGGTAACAATGCTACCGCCATACCACCACTGCATCTCTTCAGGAATATCTACTTATAAATCGAAATTGGTTATAATTTCCAGTCAAAACCTTCATCTGAACAAATACTTCACTTCTGGGAGATTTTCAACATGAGTTATACTAAGGCAAACAACCAGGATTCCAGTATAAAAAAGGAACTACAGACTTTAATAACAACTATTCAAGACCTCACAACTAAGATTGATATAATTGACTGCAAAATAGACAACTTTAAAGAAAAAACTACCAAGCAGATGGATATGCTTCATGAGGATTTAAAACAGCAAAAAATTCAAATTACTAGTACTGAGGAATCATTAACAGACTTTGATGGAAGATTGCTAGAAAATGAAAACAACATAGAGTTTTTGCTTAAACAAAATACTTCATTACAACATAAACTGGATGATCTAGAGAGTAGATCACGTCGGAATAATATAAGGATTTTTGGTCTTCAGGAAAATATAGAAGGAAATAATATGTCAAGTTTCCTTAACTCATGGCTGCCAACATTTCTAGAGTTACCAGAGGCTTTATATTTTGGTATAGAGAGAGCACATTGGTCTCTCACATCAGGAAACAGTACCAACAGGAAACAATCTAGATCTGTCATAGTAAAATTCCTATCATCTTCGGATAAAGACTTAATTCTAAAAAACAGCCTGGTCAAAATCACCTTTAAAATACAATGACTCTATCATTCACTTCGATAATGACTATTCAACAATGGTAATTACCAAAAGAAAGTTTTTTTTACCTCTAATTAAAGAACTGAAAAAGGTACAGATTAAGGCTCACCTCTTGTTTCCAGCAAGGCTGAAGATTTTTCTTCCTGATGGACCTTCATCTTGATTCTGCTGTGACATATGTTAAAAACCACAAATTACTGGAAAAAATAGAAGAGATGGAGTGGGCTAACCCCTCTCTTAAAAGAATGGCACCTAAAACTATAAGGAAATCTACTGAAAAACAAAAGAGACTAAAGAATAAATGAAAAATACAGACTATTTATAAAACAAACTATTATTGTGGACTATGCTTTTACTAACAAGTCTGTTTTGATATGTTATAAATGCAAGGTAAGATTTACACTGCTTTTCATATGTTGCATATATATATATATAATGCTTCATTCATAACTTAATTTGGTATAATATAACATACTTAATATATCATCAATATATTTATAATTAACACTTTAAGTATTCATTTTATATAAGTAAGCATACCATATAAAAATGCATTACTTCAGTATCTGCTTCATAGTATAAGATACTACTTAGCTGTATATTACACTTTACTTTCACACAGCTGTAATATATACAGTTATAAATATTTAATATTCTATGTAAGATAAAATGAAGGGATACATTGGAAAATATAAAGTAAGGAGGGATGGAGGGGAGGGAAGGAAAAGAAGAAAAAGGTTTTTTTTTTATATATATACATATACTTTCTTGTATATATAGCATAGTATACATAAGTCTTTCTAAACTTAAAGTAATAACAATGCATAACATACTCAAAGCCTTCTTTTCTCTTCTAATGTACTTTATTTAAGTCATAGAGAATAACATATTCATATAACAGTTTCCATCTCACTTCTAATCATACAGTATTGTTCAGCATTGAGCATAAACTGTGTTACACCCTCAGAGTAGAACAAGAATTCACAATGTCATTATTAAATATGTACATGATATACATGTGTTCAGGATAGGTAAATATTGGGAAGGTAGTGTAGTATCTGTGGGTTTAAATGCCAATATATATATCTTAGCTCTGAGAAGCTGGGAGATGTTATATGTGTTTCTATTACAAGGCTTATTATTTATATATTAATCTAAACTCTAGGGAATATATATAGTTAAAAATAAACATAGTGCTTTTAAATGACAAAACGAAGCTGTAGGAAAAGCTACAACATTACTTTCATGCTTTGTTTCAAAACTTTTTTTTTTTGATGACAGTTTTGCAGTTTCTAGTATGGGAAACAGATATATGCTGATTCGCATGTATAAAATGTTTTTTTTTACTGAAACTCGGCTGTTTCCCACCAAAAAAATAAGGGAGACAACTTTGAACATTCTCCTTACCTTGTGCAGTGCTCTCACGAGCTAATTATTCATTTGGAAAACTTTCTACAGTTTGTGGAATCATCTCTTCTCTCTCTGAACTCCCTCGACGATGTGAAGCAGCTGGATGACGTCATCACCGTGCAACGAACATTTCCAGGAAGTGCAGAACTGTATTTTGACTGTAACTTGGTTTGTTTTAAATCAACTGCTATTTACTTAAAAATGATCATTTATATGGTCGATGACAAGATTACATATTACAATAACATAATATCTTCATCTTTTGTGACTTGAAGAAAGGACTACAGAACAGATAAAGGAAGAAAATGTAAAAAGAAAAGAGATGAGAGAGGAAATGGTTATGAGAGAACTGTGTGAGTACTAAAATGTAAATATCTATGTGCGTTATTATAGACCCTACAAGTGTAAATACTGATGGTAACATTCATTTTTGTATGTATGTATGTATGTATGTATGCATGTGTATATGTATATATATATTTATATGTATGTGTGTGTATATATATATATATATATATATATATATATATATGTGTGTGTGTGTGTGTGTGTGTGTGTGTGTGTGTGTGTGTATGTATATATCTACATATATATATATATATATATATATAAACATTTTTCTTTTCTCTCCCTCATCTTTCTTTGAAGTATCACCGCATACTATGATTATGGTTACCATACTCAAAGTTAATATCTACACACATTTTTGCATCTATCCTAATAATAAAAAAAATTTTAAAAAAAGGATGACAGGAAATAATACATATCACATTGCTAATGCAGATCATATCACATATCTTGGAATCGTTCTTGCCAAAGACATTAAATCAATAATTCAATTAAACTATAACAAATGTTTACAAAGTATCCAAGAATTATTTTCAAAATGAAATACAATAATATTTACTACTGAAGAAAGACTAACCATTATAAAAATGATAATTCTACCTAAAATCTTATACATAATACAATCCATTCAAATTCTACCCTCAAAAAGGTTTATAAATAAACTAAACACTTTAATACTAAGATTCTTTTGGTCACAAAAAAAAACTAAAATTACTATTAATCAACATACTAACAGCTGGAAGAATGGTGGAATAGCTTTCCCAGATCTAAATCTCTATTCGATTTCCGCTATAATCAGACAAATTTCTCAGCTCTTAGATATAACCTATTTAGCTAAAAGGAAATCTTTATGGGAAGTATCAGCCATGGAACTTATAACAAGAACAACATCATATCAACTAGAATTCATAAACACACCTTTTATATGGATCATAAAAAAATATTTTATCACACATACTAATCCTAATCATGCTGCCAGTTACATACATAATATTATAATTAACTTTAGAAACTTTATATATATATATATACACACATGTTAAATATAAAGACTACTTTTTTTGTTATTTCCTATAGCATATACACAAGAGACTTTTGTTACCTCAGATATTAACAAAATTTCTCAACTGAAAAACAATTAACTCAAATACTGGTTCCAGCTAACTTATGAATACAAGACTAGTTCAATGGATCATATTATAGAGGAATATAAACTTAATAATTCCTCATGGTTAGATATACAGACACTTATACTATATATTGATAATAAGCTGAAACTAGCTTCACCAACTAGCAAGCATGACACCAGGATATTATTGTAATTTGTTCAATCAATATTATTACACCAGCATACATATTCAGGTAGTCTCTCCTTTATTTACCGACTTTTAAGAGAAGAAACATTTTCTTGCACACATAACCAATGGAGTTATTATAGTTTAATTGCTCATAATTCCCCAAGTGAGCAAGATAAGGTTAATATGCTACAATCAGCTGGGAAAACATGATTTTCTCTGAAATGGAAGATTTACACATGGAGATTCATGAATAGATCCTTTTATACACCACAAATAATGGACAAAATTAACAAAAAAACAGAACATCTGTAATAGATGCAATTCTAATGTAGATATTAATTGGGCACATATGTTTTTTGACTGTCCAACCTTAAATATCCTTTGGAATAAAGTAAATGACTTTTTACAAACACTTTTTTCAGACAACTTCATATTGAATAAATCATTAATCATATTTAATACACCTGTTCCACAGTGTGTTAGGAAAACCAAATACTCATTACTATAGACTATATTGGCAGTGACTAGAAAGATCATAACAAAAAATTGGATTTCAAAACATCCTCCTACATTCTCTGAGTTTACTAATTTATTAAAAGAAGTTAGTCATTTACAGATAAGAACCATAACCTCTAGAACATATAGAAAGACATATGAATATCATTTATGGGTTAACTTACAAAATATGTTGGAAAAATTATCATTTTGCATAAAGGTAATTGACTTTCCTTGTCATTCATGAGAACAAGTTACAAAAGGAAGGTTATAGTGTGTGTTAATGTATAAATACTGGATGTCTATGTACATACTTTAGTTTGTTTGCTTTGTTATTCGTATATTCATATTTAAATGCTTTAAATATATGCTATCAGTTTGTAAATCTATAATGTAAATTATGTTATATATGTCTATGTGATTGTTTTCATTATAATCAAAATCAATAAAACTGTTTTAAAAAAAAAAGAAATGTAATGGAGCGGTAAACCTTGTGCTTGCTATGTCAGAGTGAAGTAGTAGTTTATGGAATGGTAATACATTTTGATTAATACAGTCTGTAATTTGATCTGTTAGTATTTGTTCTTTTATTCCTTCAGCTGGGTGAATGAATTAACTGGAGACAGAGCAGTTTTCAGCTGTGACCTGAAGCTTGCTACAGTAAAGATGTGCAGTTATTGTGTAAATACATTTTATAATATTGGTCAGGCTGGACCCATTAGAGTGCACTTGCCATGGTTTCTACACCACTGAGCAGCTGTGTAGTAGGGGGTGCAAAAGGCAGGCACAAGAAGACACACTGTGTATGTAGATTTTTTAGGACTTTGAGAAACTGATTTTAGAAGCTTGAAGAGTAGCTAAGACTTAATAGTATGTGAATGAAGAGAAGTATAAAAATATGAGATGGTTGAAAAAGTTAGTGTTAGCAAGGAATGGGCAGTACTTTGCATTAAGTAATTTTTACATGATACGGTAACTGAGAAAAATTGGCCTTGAATATACCACAGGTGTTGTGGTTTTGCATTGGGTGGTGTAGCAGTGCTCGTAATGTGTTGAGAGAGTGGTAGAACTACAAACAGATTAAGGACTGGAAAGGTTTGTGTTGGTGGCTGTGGAAGAGGGAACACCTACGTTGTTCATAACACTGTGTAACTAAAGAATAAATAATAAATAATAATAAATAAGTAAATAATTGTTTACCGAGAAAGTCCAACCGGGGGGGGGGTCCTATTTTCACAAGGCCCTGGGGGGAGGCTCCACATAAAATACATAAATAAATAAAATAAATAAATCTGATCATCTGCCTGGAAACCATTTAATTGTAAATATATATTTTATCATTTTTAAGGATTCAGTTTAGGGAAGAAGGAGCACTTAATAAGAGATTGAATAAGCAAATGATAATTTTGCTAAATTTTTGCTACAAAGGATTTCCAGTAGTGTGAGGTTGGTAGCATTGTTTAGTGCTTTACGGGTTAAGCCATTAATTCTGTGGTAGAGGACCAGGACATCTTCCATCTTCTTCAAAGAGCGCATTAAGATCAAGGAAGTCAAGGGCTGGCACTGTATCAAGTAGAGATCTCTGAGGAACACATTATTGTAGGTGAGGGAGAGCAGGAGGAATTAAATCTCTCACATCGCATCTATTAAAGTTACTTGGAGATCAGGAAGGCTTTTGTGGCCAGAGTTGAATTTTATTAGCTCTTGCAATGCAGAATTAAATTCTTTTCTGAGATTAGTAAAGATTTCCTTCCTGAGTTTATAGTCTTGTTAAAGGAAAAAGTGTATTTTCATAGATTTCAAAGTTCCTCATTTTTATAGCAATCAAGTTCAAAATCAACTTTTCAGAAGCTAACTTTATGCCGTCTTTCATTAGTTTGCATGTTGGATTACCATAGTACTCTACAATGCTTTTAACTGTATATGAGAGCACTTAGCTCAGTCTTCCTGTTTACTACTGTATTTGCCTTCTCACCACTCTAGTGGTGTATTTTATAGGCTAGAGAGCATCCTTTGTGTAAAGTACAACTGTAGTTGTCTTGTTTTATTTTCTGTCTTTGATTTTATTTGGTGTTTAATGTGTTGTTATGTTGCACTGTTAAAAACTCAATGTGATAAAGTTACCTTAACATTTGGTATGAGGAGCACTGCTCTCAATGTCAGCAGGGCTGTTTAGGTAATGGCTTTGCATCTATTACTTTCCCAGGCTACAAATTTCTCCACTTCCCCCGATTTAATTGTTTGTGCGAAAACCTTCCTGTCTGTCCAAATCTCATTTGCCATGCTGATTAAAAGCAGACTCTTCAGATAGTGATCTCAGGCTGCTTTGTTAGTCGTGAGTTTTGCAAACCATCTGTCATTGCATTACTATTGTTCCTCTACCTTCCAGTTTGTTCCCACCAATAGTTTTGCTGCTTTGGTCATTATTTTTCCTTTTTTTCTTTTTGCATTTGGTTCCTCAGTCTTTTGTTGATTGTCCATTTCTGAGTGCCACTGGCATTTTTTTGTCTGCTTGAATCCTAGCTGCTAGACAAAAACATGGAAATTTGACTGTGAGCATCAATCAGAAAACCAAGTAGTACAACTCCAAATTCATTGTCATAGGTACATTTTTGCTTCAACAAATCAGGTTCCTCTTGCTCAGATCTTACCGACTGGATAAGATTCTTCAATTTTTGGCACTTCTGGATCATATTTTTGCATCCTTCCAGCAATCTCCATCCAGATCTTCACTGTCTACATCTAAATGTGTGTTTACTCCAATTCCAGTAATAATCAGATAGCCTGTCTACCTTCTAGAATAGCCAAAGTACTCACCTCTCACAAATGTCTTATACTAAGAAAGCTTACAAAATTAAAGAGACTTTGTTTTTCCTATGTGAGATGAAGTGCCTAGATCCTTTTACTTCTGTTTACCAGGAGTATTGGATTATTTAGCTCAAATTTTTGTAAGTGGTCTTAGTTGTTTTTATGTTTTAAAGTGGATCTTGCTATCATTTTTGATTTCCATCAGAACTTTAATTCTATGTTTCTGACTTCTTTAAAAGTATGCAAGATCTTTCTGCAGGGTCCCTTCCTTTTTAAATATCACTCAAAGATCCTGTCTCTCTGTAGGCCTTTAAGCCTTTAATTTTCTCTTCAAAGAGTTTATTTTCTGTCCAGTCGATTGAAATACTACAGCAGAGTTGGGTAAGATATTTATCTAGGAAGAATCTTTTTCTTCATAGCAGTCACTTCAGCAAGAAGAATTTCAGAATTGCAGTCCTTGTCAGAATATTCTTGCATTGCTTTTTAGAAATATAGGATCTGGTTGCATACAGCAGAATTGTTCTTGTATTCTCTTTCTTGCAAATTGCTTAAAAGTGACATTCTGCTTACTTGACAGAATTTTCTGTTTAAAAGGCTATGCCTAAAGCAGACTGCTGAAGGAGTACTAGATCAGAAATCTAGTAGTAAACCAAGCATCATTAGGAGAAGGCAACATGACAGATGCCCCCACACAATGCCTTCTTATACTCTGTGTGTGCGCATGCGTGTGTGTTTGCGCACCTGCATGCTCTCGGCTTCTTTACTGGAGCATTCTGGACAAAACCAAAAATAATGGAGGGGAAGACCCCCAAAAAAGGAACATTTGTTTAAACAGTATTTAGATTTACTTAACCTGTTGTTCTACTAACCTTTTTTATCAACACTTGTTTTCTGAACAATAAGAAGTATGACATTCAAATGTCTGGTAGACAAGCCAGTTTCCGGTACATGTTGAGGGGCAGACTGTGGGGAGAGAGGGGTAAAGTGACAGCCAAATTTATCAGCCAGTAAGTCTGCTATATTTTCAGCCTCTGTGTAGGTAACATTGTTTACAGTTAGCTCAGCACATTACTGCGTTGCTCTTTTGAGATTATGAACATAACTGGAAAAAAAAAAGTTGCGTGATTGTGTTTTGTCTTTGGCTTGGGTAGCTATTTTAACCTCAAACTTGGCTTAGTTTAATTTTGTTGAGTACTGGTGTTGTTTATTTCAGTGACAAGGGCTCTAACATTCTGGGAATTGCTTTTTACTTTTGGTCAGAATTATTTTTTTTATTATATAGCTTGTTATTATGGTTCCACTATGCGGGTTTGTGTCTGGGATTTGCCCTACACTTGTTTCTACTGAGTACAGCTGTGTCTAGGCAGCTGTTTACATGCTGTTATAGTGTGGTGGTGTATATTTCTGCCTATTTAGATGTGTATGTGCATGTTGCTTGCATGTGTGTGTGTGTGGTTATATTTATATGGAATCACCCCAGGAACTGTTAGGTTTCTCCCAGCAAATCTTAAAAGAAAGCTTTTTTTATGTAGGAAATCCCATTTGATATGAAGTCATCTGAAATATGTGCTGCCCTGCAAATTAAATAGTGTGTAACATGTAAAGCTGGTAATGTACTCACATTGCTATCCTAAACCTTAGTTTTCACTTGTCCCATGATACAGTGACAGCTTTGTTGGGAGGTGATATGTAAATGTCGCAAGATAGTTTAGTTGTATGTATGAAAGTCAGGTTATGTCCATGGAGTGTAACTGATTTAAAACACGGAAAAGCAAGTTTAACGACTCCAGAAACATCCTCTGGGCAAAGGCGGTCTTTTAGAAGCTCTCAAATGTCTAGATTTCAAAACCCTTGGCTATTTTGAGATTTAGGCATAGTGCCTGTAGGCTAGTGCTTGCCATGTTGTAGAAGCACACCTTTGTCCTCACATCTTGAATGTCTTCATATATTCTCTTTGTCTTTTTTATTACATGTATATCCTGTTCTAGGTCTAGGTTGTATTGTCTGCTAGCACCTAGTTCAGTAGAAAGATTTTCAACAATCAGTGGGTCCTTCTATCCACAAGTTTCCTGTGGTTTGGAGTACCATGTGTAATACTAGTTATGGTCTTTCTTCTTCCTACCTCTTGATTATCAGACCCCTCCTGACCAGTTGGCCTATTTGTTCCCCTTCACCAAAGCAAGGGTCAGCTGGGATAGTCTATCATTTAAGCAGCCATCAGGGCTTCAGGTAAATCCCCAAACCACTTGTGCATACTCAGATTATGTCTGTGCTGGTTGTCCTTCATTTTTGCAAGGGGCATTGCAAGCAGCAGTCCTGCTCTCCTATCATCTAGTTTAGGTGGGTTTTCCCTTGTCTGCACCAGAGAAATCACACCACTGCTTGTGCTTGCTGAGCATCCTTGACTCGCCCCTCCTCCAGGAGAGACAAATGGGCCGTGGCCCTTCATTCCTCTTTTTGCCTTTCTTGCATGTGTGTGGACTTTTGCTTCATGGAATGTATATTTTTGACTTTCTGCCTCAATTTCAGATTGAGTTCATTGTTATTCAGAATAAAGGGATGCTGTACATCAGTTGCTTCTTAGCATTACTATCTGTATTACTGTTGGTAACCTGTGCTTCATTCTGTGTATTTTGTAAGACCTTTGGATATACAATATGTTTGTACCCTGTTAAAATGTTCAAAACAATACCACACTTTAGTATTGCTGACAAACTCAATGAAGCAGGTTTAATCCCTACATAACTAGCTGGATTGTCAGCTGGTTTACAGATGGGACCCAGGAAGTAAGGATTGGTGAGACTATCTTCACCAGGATACTGGTCACCAGTAAGTACCTCAGGGATCAGTGTTGGGCCTGCTCCTGTTTGGCATTTACTTCTTAAGATCAAGGCTAATGTCCAGGACCTCTGTCTCGACAAGTTTGCAGATGACTGCAAATTAGGAGCTGCTATATATTCCACTCATGACCCTGACATCCTGCAAGAGAGCCTAAAAGAGACAAATGACTGGTGCCAAAGCCACAGATTACAGTGCAATGCCAAGAAGTGCATTATAGTTCCTTTTGGGAAAAGTCACCCAGGTTAATTACTCTGTCATTGAGGCACCCATAGGAGTTGACCCAGTATTTATTGATCTGGGAACATAATGTAGTCAATAATCTGGCCTTTGACCAACACTTGCCTAATGTAGTAAGCAAATCATTCTATGTTGTCCAGATTATAAGTCAGGTTATGGCATCTGGGTTCAAGAAAGTAATACTACCACTTTACTCAGCCCTTATCAGACCCATCATTGAGTACAATGCTCTCTCTGGCATGTGCCTGGCAGGTACATGCTCCCTTCTGTATGTACTTGTCCAGGCATATGCAACAGTTGGAATGCCCACAGAGATTCCTTATCAATTGAATTCAGTGTATCAACACATTGACCTATACAGATGGCCATAAAGCCCTATCTTTATACTCTGGTTACAGAGGGGCAACCCATGCCTGGCATATAAGTCATCCTCTTATCCATCCCTGATGGACCTTTTGCACATCCTACAAAAAGAATAGCACCAGAAGTACAAGATCCAAGTTGCTTGCAACATAAATTGAACATGCCAACAAGACAGGTGTGTTTCAAAGGATTCCCATGTTCTGGAAAAGGCTCCCCATCCATGTGAAGAGTCCCTCCTTAACTCTATTCAAACATAACCTTAATCATTGGATGGGAAATTTGAACATTCAGCCCTGGACTGACTCCCCATGTCTCTAATTGAGGCAGACAGTAAATATTCCCTAACCCCTCCCCCCAAGCCTTTTAGCAACCTCCTAATATACCCATAGAAGTAGACACCCATGTTATATGGGAACACTGTTTGGTTGGGTTATAATGGCCCTGTTTAGTTGTTAGCCTGGTATGTACCTATGAAACTGGAAAGCCTGAAAACACTCTAGATTATGTTGAGCAGCACTTCATATAGCACCACATGTTTTCGAATACTACTGAAAATGTTGGTGTTCAGTGAATGGGTAAGAGCACTGTCACAGAGCGGAGACTTCACTGGCTGTGAGATGTGCAGTCTGGTGGAGTATTTCAAACTCAATGAGCTTTACCTCCCTCCCCATGGACCACAACTACTGAGCAGGAAATCTTCTGATCTCACAGCATTGCCTTTTAATTCAAAAATGAAAAAAAATAAAAAATGAAAATGCATAGGATAAGGAATCAGTAAGAAAGATGGGTTGGGGGTTGGCGTAATGGTTAACTTGCAGACACAATATTACACGGTTTGAATTTCACATTTGAAAAGCATGACCAAGCTTACACAGGCCCCCTGGGGTTGTTAGCCTACTAATCACCTATGAGCACCTATACATCTTTGTTCCACAAGGACCACTTTGCCATCCTGTCCATTTACAACTTTAGGACTCCTATACAATGTGCATTGTCCATGTTTGTTTATCTGTCATCTGTAGGCTGAACTGTTTATGTAAGGCTGTTCTATTTCTGTCTGAGCATTCTGCTGCAAATTATCTGTAATTCAGAGATGTGCTGTATTCACTATAGTGTCTTCCAATTGCTGGTGGTTCATCAATTCATACTAATGGAACACTTGGATTTTTTAACACACCAGCTGATATGGTTTGCAGCCATTTATATTTGTGAAATTCTTCAGTATAAGAACACTATATGTAGCAGTTTTCCATGGATGTATATTGTTTTTGCTTTACATTTTAAAATTTTTCCATACATCTGGTTATGCTTTTCTAAGATTTCGTTACACCACAGACTATAAGTAGCTGTTGTCTTAGGTTTAACAAATGAAAACTTTGTCTAATCTGTCATCTCATTGGTGAATTCCTTTCCGTTGTCACTAAACAATTTGTGGTGACCCATAGACACTCATGCATGGATGAACAACTTTTTTTTCTTTCTTTTACAGTTTCATATGGTTTCTTTGTGGCCACAATGCTTCCTACAGCAAAAAAGGTAAAATGATCAAGTATGTTTAGATAGGTGATGTTAGTAATTTGCAACAGTTTCATTGTATTTTATAGTCAGTGGTAATCTTGTTGCTACTTTGTTGTTAGACTTGCTTTAATTTATGCATGTTTTCACAAGTGTTCACATGCTTACATACCTTCCTCTAAAACAGATGCATATTTGGGGTTTGTTTTGACAAATTTAGTCAACAGCTTTGCATTTTGTCGGTAATTATCTGTCTATTTATTTATTTTCTATCACATCTTGTTTTTGTTGGATCGCTGTGTTTTTAAAATGATCTAAATACATCTAAGAGCATAGTTATAACACAAAATTGTACACCATGTTATTATATGATATTTCATTGTTACTATTGTCATAAGTTAGATCTGATATAGACTTTTAATATTTTAAGTATTCGGAGCAATATTAGTTAATCTTAGTGAGACAGACACCACATGCTTGTATGCTCTTATTAGGAATTTTTCTCAGAATTTCCCCCAACATCTTTCTGTAACCCCTTAGCCTCTTCCCCTTACTGAAGATTCTTGTCTTCTCCCAACACCACTTCTAATTTGCCTTTCATCTCAACCAAATTATCCCATTTTTTTCAGGTGGAACTTACTGTGATTCCATCTTAAGGCATCTATCTCTGTCATGTCTAGCTTGATCACTGACAAAGGTCACACACAGAGGATGGTGTAGGAGAGTTCCACTTTCTAGTTCTCTCTCTTTTAGCAAGAAGAAACACTAAACTAGCCAATGCTAGTATTGGGCCCCCTCCGTACCCTTAAGTCCAGCACAGGAAAAATGTAAATTCATTATTTCATACTCAATCTTTAATACTATGCCTATTAACTCTCTTGTATAGTATTTTGATGTCTAACTTGTTACATCCCGCCAAACTATGCTCCCAGTCAGTAATCTCCCTTTGCACACAGTTCTGGCAAGATTGATCCATTTGGGGAACATTTTATGAAGCATATCTGGAGTGTGTAAATTGTTATGTAAACTTTGCTACCCCAAAATACGGAACACTCTTGATGTTTTTGCTGACCTAACCATTTGATATTCTTCACTCCAGTATCTCTCTGAAATCCTCCTTGTTCACTTCCCTTTGCCATGCATATTTCTGGGTCCATCTGCGTATCCACTGGTCTTGAATTAAAGCTTTTATAAATCCTTCTTCCAGTCTTTTATTCATTGTCTCCTCCCTGCATGCCTCAGTTAATATCTTTAACTCTTGTTTTTTTTAACCACCTTTTGTATGTCTCTTTAAAGTGGCTAATATATATTTCCAACACAGATCTATAAAGAACACTTGATTTCAGGAAAAGTATGGAGAGGACATTTCTTCCAACTCATTTTTGTACTGCCCTCACAAATATTTTCTCCAAAATAGAATCTCTTGGGATTTTCCATCCACTTATGTGTTTCTCCTGTTCTAACAATTGAAATATTCACCATCCATTGGAAAAATTTTAAATTTCTATAGACCTTTATCTTTTTTAATTATAATCCTCTATAACACTGTCTCTAATGTTGACTAATATACTACCTCATTCCATCTCCCCAGCAGCCTTTCCCACAGTAGTACAACTAGATTCTTGTGAGCTTCACCCTCATGGCCCATTAAAAGTTGTCTCCATTTAGCTCTTTAGTCCAGACTTTGTAGGAAGTGAAGTAATGTTACTCTGTTTCATAATATTCCTGTAAATTCTGAGGTGCCAAACCACCTTATTCTTGGGCAGTATCATTTTTTTTGCCAACTACCTTGTAATGTTTACCATTCCAAATAAATGTCATAACCTTCCTCCTTAATTTATTCCGATAACTATTACTGCAGCTGTCTAAGATCACCTGAGCGACATATAAAACTTGGAAGGTCACAAATATCTTGATTGCTTGAATTCTTTGATGTAAATCCAGTGTAACCATCATCCCCTTTGCAATCATTTCCTTTATTTTATTTCTCCCCTCTCCATGCTTCTTCTGTCACTTCCTGTGCTCTTATCAATCATGTTCCTAAATACTTAACACTAATGACCCACAAATATGGGTAAGCTTTGACCATTCCCATGGTGGGGGCATAACTGGTTTGCCAAAGCTTTTGTTTTCCCTTTATTTATCTTAAAACATATGTGTTCATATTCTCCCAACACTTCAAAAATCTTGTGCAGAACTGTTTGTGGTTCAGTCACATACAGGAGAATAAAGTCTGTGAGTAATGAAATATTTTATTCCCCTCACCTTGATTTCCAGCCCTCTGTCTTGTGTCTGTTTTTTTGTGCCAAAGGTTCTATGTACAGAAGAAAGAGGAGAGGGGAAAGTGGGCATCCTTGACGAGTTCCTCTAGTTATTTGAAAATAACCTGTCTGTAGATCAGATTGCAAGTGAAGTATGCTGTATCTTTAAGGAGCATGTCAAGGCTGTACATGCACATATAGATTCCACGCGTGCACTCCCTAGTGCCATTTTGTAAGAGCTGCCGCAGTGTGAGCATGCATGATCACAGTTGTTAGTTTGCATATAAGTTACTTAAGTTAAAGTCAGTAAATCTTTATAGTGATGTGTTTGTATAGAGTAAAGCTGCTTGAACAGAACCCACAAAGTTCTCTTCTGTTGTGTCCAAAGTAGGAGAGCGACATGGTGTCAGAACCGGGATCAAAGAGAAAAAAATTGTAGAGCTATGAGGTGCAGAGACATCAGTGAAGGTAAAACGAAGAGAAATGAGCACAGAAAGAGCCAGAAAAGAATAGAAGATAATGAGAAGTAGCACAAACTGTTTACTTACAAGAGCACAAACCACATTACTGAGCAAGCGGAAGGCATGAAAGGTTGTTGGCCAAAAGAAATGTTTAAAATAAAGGAATTTGTTGAAACAATTAACAGTAAAGCAAAATGATCATGTTTAAAGATAAAACGAGCATGTTAAAGTGTGTGTGTTCAAAGCAAAACTGGGCATGTTTAGAGTAAAATGAGCAGAACATCGCTTACTCAGAGGTGATCTCTGCCTGACTTAACAAGGCCATGTCCAACTCAGAATTGATGGACATGCTCCACCTAAAGAAATCCAAGTCACTGCGAGCCACGCGCTCTAGTGAGCTAAACCTTGCCACAACAATAAATAGAACATGCTGGAGGGATAGATTCCTGTCACAGAGATTCCCCATGCTTTGGAACAGAATTCCAAACTACATTAGGCAGAGCCCCTCACTAAGACTCTTCAAGAGAAACCTCGACGAGTGGATGGGTAACAGAAAATACACCCCTGGGATCACTTCATTGGCTCTGCTTGACAGAGGATCAGTTAATTAATCAATGGGGCGGCGAAAGCTGACACACACTGGCTATGCTTATAAATGCCCTTGGGCAGATAGCCTAGTACCTACCTAGGAACTTATGAACCTATATATAAAATGAGACTGCAATAATGTATTCAAATATATTACCCACCTGTCATGTGATATATGACCTGTGCAATCCAACTGATAAACAAACAAATGTGTTATGTGTAAAGTCTAATGAATGAAATATGTACAATATGGTGGTTGCATGTGTGCACACCCTTAAAATGATACTTTTTTGAAGCACCTTGTAAGTGATGTACAGCATTCACTCTTCTCAGGAATGTGCCTATCAGCATGGCACATCCTGACTTGGCATTATTTAGCCACTCTTCCTTGTAAAGGTCCTCCAACTCTGTCAGATTGCAAGGGCAGCTCATGTGCACAGCCCTTGTCAGGTTGCACTGGCATTTTGCTATCAGGTTTCGGTCTAGACTCTGACTGGGCCAATCCATAACAATGAGTGTGTTCAGGTGGAGCCATTCTTAGTTAGCTTTGGATGTATGCTTCAGGTCTTTGTCATGTTGAAGGCTGACATCCCTCCCCATCCTGACCGTTCTTGCAAATGCATGATGGATGTGGGCCAAACGTGAGTGCTATTTTGAACTGTTCAGAATTCCCACCATCATGACTACAGGCCCAGTTCTGGCTTTAGAACATCATCCCTAGAGCAGGCAAATACCACCAGTGTGATTCACCATGGGGATGATGGTCTTCAGGTGAAGAGAGGTGTTGCTTGTGCGCCAAACATACCTTTTGGTATTATGGCTGTGAGGTCAATCCATAGTCTCATTACACCATAACACATTTTCACATATGCCTTTGGGAGACTTGATGTGCTGTATTGCAAGTTGGATCCACCCCTGGATGTTTTTTGGTGTGCCAAAATGTTTCCATCTTCTGAACCTGCCCCGTAGGCCAGACTTATGCAGGATATGGAAGATTGTTCTCACATGTAGTACACAACACCAGTACTTGCATGAGATTCCTGCAACTCCCTCAGTGTTGCTGTATGTCTCCTGGCAGCCTCCCTGACCAGGTTTGGACATGTCTTTTCATCAGTTTTGGAGGGACATCAGGTTCTTTTCAACAGCACTGCTGTCCCATATTCAATCCACCTTTTCATGACTGTCTCCACTGTGTTCAGTGGTGGATGCAATGCTGTGGTAATGTTGTTGTACCCTACTCCTGAGTGATACATTTCAAATATGAGATCCCTTTGCTGCTTTGTAGGCTGTCTGCAAGCCATGGCTGGTGCTGTTGCAGGCAACTGAACAAATGTCATGAAGATCCTACTTGGACAGTGGACTGTTATCTGGTGTTACCCAGAGTGCCTTTACTTGATGGCAGGTGTGTACCCAAGCAGGCTGAATGCTGTCAGTAAATCACAAGCTGCAGCAATAAAATATTATTTGAAGGGTGTGCACACATATGCATGCAGCTAATTGTAAGGTTTGTATACTCCATATTTGGTGCTCAACAGATTGGTTGGTTGTACAGGTGAATTTTTCATGTAATGGGTCACATTAAAGATTGGAAAGGTGTAGAGTGACATATTGTGGTCTCAATTTGTATATATCATACACACCTGTCATCTTAACAGGGGTGTGTACACTGTTTATATCCACTGTGTAAAAGTAATGTTTCACACATGTCCCTTCCTTAGGCTATTTGTCCCCCTGTTTTGCTGGTCTCTGTCCAGAAGTCTTGCACTGACAGGTTGTCAGGTATTCTACAGGAATGTTACATTCTCTTCAGATAGACCCCTGTGGTGACCACTATGATGCAATGCAGTTAACCCCACCACAAGTGAACATGCACATGAAGCAATACAGCTATGAATGGCAGTTGTGTGCATGGTAAATTGCATGCCCTTCACATGCCTGGGGTATTGGCAAACCACAAACAAATCAATTCCATACTCACCAGCTTCAGGCTGCTGTCCCACATGCAGACCAGAGGGACCTAGGTAGTTGTGAAAGAGAGGTATTGTCAGCAGACTCACGTAGCATGAGTACAGGATGGATGCAGCATGTCTGCACATTTACAGTACAACCCCCAATACTACATAATTTGCTGTCCTTCACCATAGCTGTGCACTTCTGCGCATTAGAAAACCCCATCCACAACTGCAATCTGACCTGACATATGCATGTAGATACTCTACAGATACAACAATGTCTGCTACACTAGTCTGGTAATCTCCACTGGGGCCTTACCTGCACGCGCTTCATCCATTGTCCGGGTGCCACCCACCTCCAGCATGTGGGGGTCTGTAACCTGATGTTGTACTACTGGGATGGGTGCCCCAAGGTTGGCGAAGAGCTCCTCGTGGGTGTCAGTGGGGGCTGCATGGCTGGGCTCCCACCTGTGACTGTGCGGTTCCTGACCACGGCAGCAGCCCTTTGCCGAGCATGGCGTATGAGGTCATTTGCACAATGCTGGACCTGCTCGTATGTACATGCATACAGGTTGACATCGTTTACCCTGTGGACAAGGTTGTCTTACAGGGCAGTTCTCTTCCACAGATGTTGCTGGCTCCAGCCAAACATTATTGCATGATTCTGTAGTATGGCTTCTATGATTATGGTTGTCTCAGCCACTGAGAATGTTGCCCTTTGGTGATGCAACATTGTGCCTGGAAAACATAAACAGGGAAACACATCACAGGAACCCATACAGTTGGCAACAATATCTACAGAACCTGCACATGTACCTTGAATACCAGTAGCCACCACTCATAACCACACCATACCCCTATAATCTATCAGCACAGTATCAGCTTGCATTGCACTCCTGGTCCTGATGTGTCATATTCCCCCCAATGAGGGCCGATTAATTGCATAATCCTCTATTCCTCATTCAGGTCTGTGTAGAGGGATGACATTGGCCATCTTCCATATGGATGAGGTGTGGATGGTGCCAAGGCTTGGTGTGACTACAGTGTGTAATGGAGCTGGGAGCACATGCCTGAGTTCATGTAGGATGGAGACAGGGATGTTATCATGTCCCATGGGTACCTGCATTTGTTGCCTTTCAGGAGGCAATATTACCTGCTCACTGGTGATGAGGGGAGGGGTGCAGGTGCTGTGCATATCCACCTAAAGTGATGCTGAGCCAAGGGGGTGATTCTTGCCCTAACCCTATCTGCAACAGGTTGCCTACAGCTATGTTGTGTGTATGTGGTCTGATTGACCACCATTGCAGGTTGGGTTGGTTTGTTACATCTGAGATTGCAGACATATGGGAAGATGGCCTTGTGATTTGCCTTGGTGGATGTCTCCAATTTGTACTCATAGTTAGCCTTACAGTAATCCACCTGTGACCTTATATGGTTCTTCAGACAAAGGCTGACTTGATGCCAGATTGGTGCCAGCTCCTACTTTTCCCTGTACAGTGAATATAGGGACCAAGTTTGTGGTTTGTGTATTGCTGCTGTCCAGCAAAGGGTATTACTCTACTTTGGTGGAGGCAGGTTTTACAAGTAAGGTATTGCTGAGTCCATACAGCTATGTAGGTGTTCATATAACTGTAGTAGGCATGGACACAAAGTCATAACACAGTTGGACACCTCTCCAATTTCAAAATGATAAGCATGCTTATTGTAGTACCCATGGCTGTGTCAGGGCAATGCAACAACCAGTAGCTGTAGAAATGTCACTCTGTTGGATGCACAGTAACTAAGATTACACACTTGTACAACATGTACAGCTTATTTACCTGACATTTTGCATCCCATGTCTGTTGTTATCAGGCAGCCAGATACACCTACTCATACTGACATGTGCACAGGTAATACCTGATATACATTTCTGTTCTATGTCAGTATGGCATACTGTATTCACACTCTTGCAGCTCAGTCATCCCTCCCATCCTGTTAGAGCAGGAAATCTGTAGGACACCACACATACATGGGGGGCAATGGGACAAAAATAGTGACACTGTCTTAACTCATCCACTCCGGAGCAGCTCAGAAAAAGCTGCCTGCTTAACTTCACCATAGGAACAACAGTGCAGCCTGAGCTCATGTTCAGAAAATCCATTTCTAATACCATACAGAAAACAAATGTTTATAACTCTTTAACTATAAGAGCTAGACTAAAAATGTAAATATGAAAGTTGTTCAGCAGACACTGACCTTTCCAACAGTATAAATGTTGATAGTGCATATCAATGTCATTATTAAATATTTGGCAAAGAATGCTGACATTGTGCATATTTTTTACCTTTTTGGAAAAGCAAAGCACAGTATCTTAGTCAATGTACCATGTAGATCCATACAATTTGTATTTGATTTGTTTGTATGAATGTCAGCTTTAAAATGATACCTTAACCATTACTGTGTGATGCTGCTTTGTAGAGATATTCATAGAAATATGATTAATATAATATTTCTCATAACTGATAAATAAACAAAACATATCTCATCACCTGTAACAGAGGGTACATATTAGTGTAGAACTTATGCGACTCAATGTCATCTTCAAAATACTGCATCATTTGTGCCATCACCATGCTCCCTTGCAAAGGTATGGGCATAATAATGAGAAGTATTGGAAATGTATAATTGTCATAATTCTACAAGACTAAACAAACTTTAATATCTGTACATGTGTACAGAGCACAGGCACAGTTCTTTTACCAAGTTGTAAGGAGTAAAACTGTCTTTAAAATGAGGTATTACTTGGCACACTGACATGCTCCCTTGCAAAGATATTTACCAAAATATGAAAAAATCATAATTTCCATAACCTAAGTCAGAAACAAACTTTGATATCTGTACATGTGTACAACATAGAGGCACAGTTCTTTTACCATGTTGGAACAATGAATACTGTGTTCAAAATGAGGTATTACTTAGCACATTCAGATGCTTCCTTGCAATGTTATGTACCAAAATATGATAAAAATCATAATTTCCATAACCTAAGTCCGAAACAAACTTTGATATCTGTACATGTGTACAACATAGAGGCACAGTTATTTTACCATGTTGGAACAATGAAAACTGTATTCAAAATGAGGTATTACTTAGTACATTCAGATGATCCCTTGCAAAGTTATGTACCAAAATATGAAAAAATCATAATTTCCATAACCTGAGTCCTAAAAAAATGATATCTGTACATGTGTACAGCATTCAGACCCAGTTGTTTTACCATGTAGACACATATGATTGTAAATAAACACATTCTTGGTGTAGCCAACATATGGCTGAATGGGTACATGTAAGCAGAAAAGGCAAGGTAAGGACCACCACTCCACTAATGAACCCAGGACAGGCATGGGACTTCAGTGGCAGGCAAGTCCATCTGATCTGTCCGACAGCTGTACTGGCTACCCACTCATACAGCTGATACCACTACAGTCTCATGACCTCCTTCAGTGTCAGCAGTCTGCCTTTCCTATACCTTTTCTCTTTACATGTGTCCATTCAGCAATGGACCTAAGGGATCAAGTTCTGTATTACTAAGGCCTTCCTGTTATCTAAACTCTACACATGCCTGATAAAAGCAGAATAAAAAAAGAAATTTTGCAGGATGGTTACTGACATATTAGATTGTACTTGCTAGAACTCTCCTGAAACAGTTGTTCTTTCTCAGCATCTTCACCAGCTCCTTACCACAATTATTTGCCAAACTCAGAAAAATATATTTTACACAACACATTTCATAATAGAGTTTTACTTACAATACTGGTCCCTACTTGGTCATGGGTGTTTTCCATTCTTCTCACAAGCTGCATATTACCAATCCTGCATAGCTCTCCTCATGCCATTGTGGAGGTCAGTCAAGAACAACGCAATGCCCTCCTCATATAGGTGAATGCCATCCCTTCTAAACAGGTGAACATCTTCTGTGGTGATGCTGTCATGACAAATTGTAGATCCACTGACCCTGTGCATCAAGCCATGCATGAACCCATTCTGTAAATGTCTGGCCTTGTTTGCTGCCCTTTGACTGTTTGCTGTTTTCCATATCTGTCAAGGAATTATGTCAGACCACACAAAATGACAACGTGGCCACCACGACTGCATGTGTTCAAAAATTGTTCTTATTTGAAACCGTAGCCTTTCGAGTGGTTGACTGATGACATCATTCCCTCCAATGTGCAGCACAAGGATGTCGGGCTCAGGGTAGATGGAATACTTCTCTTCCAACAACTGCAGTACTATGGTCCAATGCATACCTCTTCTTGCAATCCAGTATACCTTCACACTGGATGTGGGGAAACTCAAGTTGCACTGGTTTTCAGTTATGGAGGCATGGCTGGCAGCCCAGTGAATGTAGGAATGGCCACATACCCACACTCTCACTTGTCGTTCTCCTGCTCATGAAGCCATGTCAGTGTCAGAAGGTGGATGAACCTGCACAGGAAAGAAAATGCAAACATATTACTACTGATGTTTGACAGATATATTGGAAGAGTACATATATATGTATATCATAATGCATTGCCAGGTTAGACCATCCAAATCTTCAGTCCTATCCACAGGGGCATTATTCTTTTCATAAGGTACATAAGTGGTGATGATGCTGCAGAGGTACTTACCTACCACAAGCGAAAACACAAAATTACACACAATGACTGACAAGGGGGCACAGAAAGGGCACATGTAAATGGAAAAAGCAGGGTAAGGACCACCACTCCACTAGTATGCTGAGGACAGGCACGGGGCTTCAGGTCTTGGGTGTCTGAAGTGTCCCTGGCTGCCCACTCAGACTGCTGGTAGCAACAATGACTCCTGATTGCATGCAATGCCAGCACTCTGCCTTTTCCATTTACATGTGTCCTTTCGTCAATGGCCATAAGGACTGAAAGGGGGGAACTAATGCAAACCCTCTTGCCCTGATGTACATACATTTACTACACCTGAAGGAAGGGTGACTGAGTGGAGAGCTACACCAAGACAACATATGAAAAGACCAAGACTGACCCAAGCTTTGTCTTTTTGCATGTGTCCTTTCCCAGGGAAACAATGCATCACAGTGGCACCCCCGAGGCCATACTTACCTAGGACAGCAGCACTATGGGCTCTTGGATAGTAATCTTGATGCATCTTTTCCTTTTCTTGCAGGTGGCCAGGAGGTACATGCCTAGGTTTCTTCTAAACTGTAACTGGCTTGCCGCAATAAAATGGCCAGAATGTGAAAGCTGCCGGTGGCTGTTACTCTCATGGAATAAAATGTAAGCATTCACTATGGCCACATCCCATAGGAACCAGAACAACTACAGTCACAATTTTCTTGCCTTTTATGCAGTTGTATACTGTGCCCTGAGCTGATCGGCTCAGTCGACCCCATTCATGTATGTCTTAAACATGTTTACAACTGGTGGACATGGCACTGAAGCATTTGTTTCATCGTGCTGTCTCCTGCGTGTGCTGGAGACTGCCAAGGTTGGGTTACTATTAGTTGACAGCAGAAATACTGGGTTGCTATCCTTCCATTCAGTTGCAAGCAGTTGTCCACTCTGCAACTGCTTGTAGAACCCTCAAGCTGCTTTACCAATGTCCTGTCTGTTGAACGTTACAGGCCATCCTGACCTATTGGTGCGCACATTACTAAAATGGATACTTGTATCTGTATGTTACTCATGAAAATACAGATAAAGAGAAGGAAAGGAACTGTGCTTTCATCAATGAGCTAATGTTTGTACTTGCACCAAACAATAAGGTTTAAGAAATGTCCAATTAAATAAAACAATTAAAATAACATAAATATTTACACCATAATGAATGAGTAAATTAATATATACACCAAGTGGGACCAGAATACAGCCACTGTTTTGAATTGCACAAAGGCTGGCCAGTCAGAAAACCCCTCTAAATGAACTACAGACAAATTATGCAGATTCATCACCCTATCTCCCAAGAGAGACCAATGTCAGACTGATCACAAAGTGAAGTAATCAGTCTGGCAAGATATATACATGTATATATATATATATATATATATACGTGTGTATATATATATATATATATATATATATATATATATATATATATATATATGTGCAAGTATATTATATACATACATATATATTCATACACACACATGTGTGTGTGTTTATATATATATATATATATATATATATATATATATATATATATATATATATATATATAAATACACAGGAATAAAAAATCATGGGTTTCAGAGGGTATGTAGTTGATGAAGAATGGGGGGTGGTGGCTTGCAATGACTCCAAGCAGAGAAAACACACAATCTGGCTTGTGCATTCATCAATGTGATAACGACTTCTACTTATGTTTTACCTGAACAGTGATAATGAGTCACTGCTATATTGTAACTGACTTATTGCTAATGTGATAATGACCTGTCTTTCATTCCTGCAAAGTTATGCATGCTCGGACACAGGTAATAATTGCTGCACATAACCTGTTGAGTAGGCACTCATTATATTACTTTGTCCAGCTGTTATGTAACACAGACTCATTATCATTGGTATGGAGAAGACCTGAGTAATTCAGTAAAATAGTATAACACTGAGCCCTTCCTTCCACCTAAATTCCACACATTAATGACAAAGCCGAGAAAAATCCCCAAAATATAACAGCTCCATGCTGTTAGTAGTCATCAAGTAATAACCATGGAAGTTTGTTAAAGTGTTGTGTCACCAATTCATGGACTGGGGTCTTTTATTGAAATACATAATAGAGAACCAGCACATAACAAAACATATACCAAAAGAAAATCTACACAAAGCAGTATCCAAGAATGCAGATGGAACAATATGATTTTCCACATCACAGGAAAAAATGTAGTCCTTTGTGATCTAAACTTATAGTATATATTATTTCTGTAATTAATAAATACAGCTAATAGACATTCATTAAAGACATGTAAGATAACAGTTTGGTAAGATTAAGACATATATATCATATTCATATCATGGTACATGTTGTTTACAAAAATAAATCTTTATATTTAATTTATGATGGAGCCACCATGTGGACTAAGTTGTACTCAAACAAACTAATGAGCGAGTCTGTTTCCAAATGGATTCATATACAAAAGTCATTCTGCAGTATAACAAACCCAGTACTTATTATTAATGCCCACCCTTCCAGGCATGTCTAAAGGTCAGTTTCCTGTGCTTTCTCCTATTAACCTGGTGAATTTGGGCATCCTGAGGCAATGTATCAACTGCCTAATGTACACTGATAACCCTCTCCTCTTACCTCCCAATACTCAGAATTGTGAGAGATGCAGTTACATATCCAAATTGGAAGCGACCCACTCTCCAGCCAAGACGGGAATAGCTGGTCATGAGGAGAAGGTCAGCACTCGCACCACACCATATGGAACACATAGCTCTCCAGAAAACACACCAGCACTGTTGTGTTAATTCCACCACAAGGATAGACAATGTATACAAAACACAGCATATCTTAAGAGTCTGGATACTCATGTGTGCCTTTATTAAAATTTCAGTGCCTGGAGAAAACTTGGTGGTCAGTCCTTAGTATTCACAGTCTGATGCAAGTTCAGAGAAGGAAACTAAATCATGTTTCTTTTACAAAAAGCAGAAAAGATTATATTGTCTATATTGCAAAAATACTAAAGGAAGTTTGCTGCATTTATATGCATTGTCTAGAAAGTGATGCAGGTGTTTAGTTCTTTGGTGATACTTTTCTCTCAATATGTAATTTAATGGATGCTCTAAGGTATAAAACTTGATCAAACGTATTGACAAGAATCATTCGTAAACCAAAGGAATTATGCACCTGAAAAGAAACATGAGCATAGTGGCTTTTTCTGGTGAATGGATGAAAACAAAATAAACCAATAAATAAAAAATAAAATTAAAAGTCTCCAATGCTTCCTCCAGTGATCCACCTATGAGGTAGTAAAGCATATACTTCTCTTAAGTCCAGGCCAAAATGGAGGAGCTGTGAGTAGCCAAGTTTGCAGATGACAGCAAATTAGGTGCCATCAGGGAATCCCCTAGCAATGTCAGTGTACTTCCAAAGGGGTTAACACAGACCAATGATTGGTGTCAAAGCCATGGTCTTAAACTAAATGCTAAAAAAATGCATCATCACCCCCCCTTCAGTAAAATCAGTGTCCTTGCCGATTCTAAAATAAACCATAACACCCCAAGTACCAATTCAGTAGAGAGAGACCTGGAAACACAAGGAGACTATGACCTCAACTTTGACCGCCAGGTGTCTACCATGGTGAGGAAGGCATTTTATGTTGTTCACCTGCTTAGCAAATGCATCACACCTTAAGAACAAGAGAGGTTGGAACTCCATTGTATTCTTCCCTCTATGCTCTATGTTTGGATATCTGCCCTTCTACCTGCCATGTTCCCTCCATCTCATACATGTCATCCCTTAAATCCCTAGTCATCTTGCTATTTTTTTATAAACTTAGAAAAGTGTTTCTTTATGCTCCTGCCAAAAATTAATTTTCCTCCACTTTCCCCTCATACTTTATGATTACTCTTCTGTGGTTACCTTTGTTTGCTGTTCTTCCTTTTTCTCCTTTCACATTGAACCCATTCCATCCACATTTATTTGCTGAACATAGGTGACACAATGCTGGGCACACCTGCATTGGTCTTTCTGTTGGCCACTATGCTTAGCTGAACTGCTGTTGTGATGACCAGGTGATAGCTCCAGCTATATGCAGCTGCAGCTAAACATTGTTTGACTCATTTATGTCATACGTAATCAGCTGTAAATGATTTGGTCATGCCAGCCTGCCTTAGATGTGACACCTGTCATTGTGGCTATTTGCATTCCTTTAGCTCAGCTCCTGCCATAGAGTATGATAAGACTGCTTTCCCATTGCCGCTATACCTCTGTTTTCTTATGCAGTCATTTGCTTGTTATGCATGTTCTGTCCCCTGTCTACTGCATGTCTGATTAGCTTTACAGCTATTTGCATAGCAAACTCCTTGAACAATAACCATGCAAATGGGTACAGAGCTTATCTGTGAATCCCAATCACACAGATTACTTATGACATAAATGATGCAGGAATCAAGCAGTATAACGTGTATGAAAAAACTTTCACACGCATTCTTCTGAAATCATCAAATAGTTTCAAAACAAACACACTACATACATAACTCACTGAAAGAGCATGTTTACGTCTAGTGAAACTTGTATTAACAAATAAAATTATTTAAAGAAGAAGTGACCGTGTTTTTCCTTCAAGAATTACATTACCAGACGTTTCCCCTATAATCTATTCTTTACAGCAGGCATCAAATGTCATGGCCTCTGCCACTAAAATTTATGAAGGACAATTTTCATTCTCAAACCAAAACAGTATAGCCATTACTTCACAGAGATCACTTTTTCAGTTCAATAAATGCTAATTTGCTCTGGCTTTACTCCCATTGGCTTCCATTTGCATTTCGAATTCCACAGGTTACAAACCAATCACTTTTGTAGAAATTGTAAGCCAACAATAAGCCATCTATGGGTACTCTGCATATCAACAGAGCAGAACGAAACTAGCAAGTTAAGAACTACCCTGGAGCAGCACCACCCTAACGAATACTACAATAAAATATTGAACTGCAAGGATTTGTTTAATAAAACTCAGTAAAACAAAAACTTAGTCCACTCACTTTGACAGTTCTCATTTTGCAGTGATTACCATTACTTAACCTATCATTTCAACCAATCCTTAAACTAGACGTGTATATGTAATACCTAATCACACCGAGCTTAGTTTTACAGCAAACAAGGGCTTGTAATGAAGTTATCTATGCAAAGCGTGATACATTTGCCAATACTGTCGCTCAATATTGGATTACAATTATTAGCAAAATGTTTACAGCTTTCAAGTTACCAAAGTAAGGAAACGTAAATAAAAGGAGCTTCCAATATACAGATGTACCACCACTTCTTAAATATTTCAATGCCATACAAGATGACATATCTGTGTCTAACATATGCATAACATGCATTATAAACACAGAAAAATTGAATGTTAGCCTTTTTTACCGTCAACGGTGTTTATGAACAATGACTGCGTCTACCTTCAAGTCTACCAATAAACTGTTCACTTCAGCATCTTTAACGAGTCTTCTGGTTCTCACGATAATGTAACCAAAACAAGCAAAATAGGGGTCTATATTATAACATCAAAATCTACAAAGATCGAATGTTATAATATCGAACCCTAAACACCAAAATCCGCAAACATCGAACAGTCAGAATAGCGATTTTTTCCCAGGGAAAAAAAATCGCTATTCCGAGAAACATACACACAACACAAACACACACAAAAATCAGCAATCTACACACATACACTTAAAATCCTACACCTAAACCTAAAGTAAACTTTACATACACTGCTGGCTATCCACTTACCTTAACCCAACCCTAACCCTAAGGTCCGTCACTATCGCACACTCACCCGCACCCTAACCCTAACTCACCTAACCTGCCCCCTAACCCTAACCTACACACAGCCGCACACTTACCTGATCCGCTCCCTAACCCTAATTCACCTAACCCACCCACCAACCCTAACCTACACACAATCACACACTTACCTGAACCCGACCCGTAACGTTCCAACATATTGAGCGCTTTCCCTGGGAAAGAATTTGGTGTCCTGCACCTTCGCTGTTTTCAGCATTCGACAAAACTGGTTCGATATTATAACATTCAAACTTTATAAAATTCGATGTTATAATATAGACCCGCAAAATAGAGGGATCCAGTAGCAGGTAGCAGGTAAAATCTCCAAATATTATCAAAAATAAAAGAAATACCTGTTGCAGGACCCTCTATTTATTTGGCTAAAACAAAAGAAAATTAGGTTGGGAGTGAAGCTGGTACGCAAGTGGTAGCTTGGATTGCAAGAATCCAATTGACTGCCACCACTTGCTTTATCAAGAACCTTTTACATGGAATTTGTAGTGAAAGTTTAATGTGAACTTAATGTAAAAACTCACTGAATCACAACTATATAATATAATTTACATGTTCAGTTACGATTTCAGTATGTTTTACATTAAGCTCAACTACAACTGTGCACTACTGTTTCTCATGCTTCAAGAAGACACTCGGGGGTAACAGCTTGAAATTAGTATCTTCTCATGGCGTGTTAAGCACACAGGTGCCATGAGAAGGTACTTGGGGTTAATGAGCTAATATTGCTGTAACACATCTGAGTCATTCAATAGCACAGTAGCCTTTGCACTGACAGACATACCCTGCAGGATGTACAACACTCATATGGCAAGAAGAGAGGAGAAAGGCTAGGAGTGTGGTAGTGAGAGTAGGAACTTTTAATGTTGGCAGTATGACTGGTATAGAGACAGAGTTGGTGATATGATAGCCAAGGGAAGGTTGATATATTGTGTGTGCAAGAGACCAGATGGAAGGGAGTACTGCTTGGTGTATGGGAGGCAGGTCACAATTATGCTTTCATGCTGTGGATGGGAAGAGAAAGGGGGTAGGGGTTCTCCTGATGGAACAGTATGCCAAAAGTGTTTTGGAGGATGACATGAGTGTCTGATAGAGTGATGTTTATGAAGCTGGAAACTGATGGTGTAATGATGACTGTTGTTATTTCATAAGCTATACAAGTTGTTTGTGCGATGGATGAGAAAAGAAATGTGAAGTCAGTTGGATGATGTGGTGATGACTGTACCCAAGGGTGACAGAGTGGTGATTGCAGCAGATTTCAATGGGCATGTTGGTGAAGGGAACAGAGGGGATGGGAAAGTGATGGGTATGTATGGCATTAAGCAAAGAAATGTAGACAGTGAGGTGCTAGTGGATTTTGCAAAAAGGATGGACATGGCAGTGATGAATATGTACTATAACATGAGGGAGGAGCATAGGGTGGCATACAAAAGTGGAGGAAGACGCACACAGGTGGAATATATCCAATGTAGGAAGGCCAGTTTGGAGGAGATTGGACACTGTAAAGTGGTGGCAGGGGACAGTGTATTTAGACAGCATAGAATGTTGGTCTGTAAGATGACATTGGTGATCAAGAAGAGGAGTGTAAGGGTAGCACCAAGGATTAAATGGTGGGAACTGAAAAGGGTGATTGTGAGGTGGAGTACAGGGAGGAGTTAAAACAGACACTGGGTGGCAGTGAAGATTTACCAAATATCTGGGTAAGTACAGCAGAGCTAGTAAGGGAGATGGCTAGAAAGGTGCTTGGTGTTTCATGTGGATGGAGGAAATAATACAAGGAGACCTGGTGGTGGACTGAGGAAGTACAGGACAGTATACAGAGAAAGAGGTTGGCAAAGAAGGAGTGGGATTGTGAGAGAGATGAGGAAAGTAGACAGGGGTATAAGGAGATGAGGTGCATGGCAAAGAGAGAGGTGGCAAAGGCTAAGGATGAGGCATATGAGGAGTCTTATGACAGGATGGACACTAAGGAGGGATGAAAGGACTTGTACCGACTGGTTAGACAGAGGTCCTGAGCTAGGAAACATGTCCAGCAGATAAGGGTGATAAAGGATAATGAGAGAAATGTACTCACAAGCTAAAAGAGTATGTTGAGCAGATGGACAGAGTACTTTGAGAGGCTCATGAATGAAGAGAATGAGAGAAAGAAGGTTGGATGATGTAGGTATGGTGAATCAGAACATACAATGGCTTACCAAGGAGGAAGTAAGGATAGCTATGAAGAGGATGAATACTGGGAGGCCTGTTGGTCCACATGACATACCTATGGAAGCCTGAATGTGTTTAGGGGAAATGGCAGTGGTGTTTTTAACCAGATTGTTTAATGATATCTTGGAAATTGAGAGGTTTCATGAGGAGTGGAGAGAAAGTGTTTGGGTACCGTTTTAAGAATAGGGTTGATGTGCAGAGCTATAGTAACTACAGAGGGATAACACTGATCAGTCACAGCATGAAGTTATGGGAAAGAGTAGTGGCAGCTAGGTTAAGCAGGGAGGTGATGAGTAGTGGTCAGCAGTATGGTGTCACAGCAGGAAAGAGCACTAGAGATGTAATGTTTGCTCTGAGAGTGTTGATGGAGCAGTATGGAGGAGGTCAGGAGTTGCTTTGTGTCTTTCTGGACTTAGAGAAAGCATATGACAGGATGCCTAGAGAGGAGTTGTGGTATTGTATGAGTAAGTCGTGAGTGACAGAGATATATGTAAGAGTGGTACAAGATATGTACAAGGGTGATGTGACAGTGGTGAGGTTTGCGGTGGGAGTGAAGGATGCGTTAAAGGTGGAGGTGGGATTACATCAGGGATCAGCTGTTAACCCTTTCTTATTTGCAATGGTGATGGACAGGTTGACAGACAAGATAATGCAGGAATCCCTGTTGACTATGATGTTTGCAGATGACATTGTGAAATGTATTGAGAGTAGGGAACAGATTTAGGAGAACCTGGAGAGATGGGTATATGCTCTAGAGAAGAGAAGAATGAAGGTCAGCAGGACTAAGACAGAATATCTGTGTGTGAATGAGAGGGAGGATAGTGGAATGTTGAGGATGCAGGAAGCAGAGTTGGCAAAGGTGGATGTGTTTAAATGATTGGGATCAACACTTCAGAGTAGTGATGACTGTGGAGGACAGGTGAAGAAGAGAGTGCAGGCAGGATGGGGAGGGTGGAGAAGAGTGTCAGCCATTATTTGTGACAGATGAGTAGCAGTAAAAGTGAAAGGGGAGATCTACAAATGGATAGTGAGCCCAGCTATGTTATATGGGTTGGAGACAGTGGCATTGGCAAAAAGGCAGGAGTCTAAGCTGGACATGGCAGAGTTACAGATGTTAGGATTTGCACTGGGTGTGATGAGGGTGCACAGGATTATCAGTGTGTATATGAGAAGGTCAGCACATGTCGGAAGGTTTTGAGACAAAGCCGGAGAGGCAAAATTACATTGGTTTGGACATTTGCTGAGGAGGGATGCTGAGTATATTGGGAAAAGGATGGTAAGGATGTAGCTGCCAGGTAAGAGGGAAAGAGGAAGGCCTCAGATAAGGTTCCTGGATGTGGTGAGAGAGGACATGCAGGTGGTTGGTGTGACAGAGCAAGATGCAGAGGACAGGCAGGAATGGCAACAGATGATCCACTGTGGCGACCCCTAATGGGAACAGCCAGAGGAAAAAGAAGGAGATGTTGTTATGTCAGTCTTCACAGATGTGCCAAGATTTGCCAGACATAACACAACTGTATGAGTAAATGACTACAAATATGAGGCACACATATGCTCAGTGTGCATAACACTGGACATTTAAATGGTATGAGCTCAGTATATTACATGTAGTTCTACACAAACATCTGCAACAGTACTTTACTATGCAAATACCATGTATAGGTTTCTCACATTTCTGAGAGGAACAAGTATATCATAGCTGTATTCACAAGTAAGATATTGATATATATGACATCCCAGTAGCTGGCCTAGCATTATCAAAGTCAGTATTCTTCAACACACACTCCATATGTGAGCCATCCTTTCCTGGGGTGACTTTGGGGTCTGACCTATGATCTATGCAACTGTAGACAGACCCAGATGCTGTAGCCATAGGTTTTGATCAGCAATATATCAGTACAGCATGTCTTGTTGAGACATATATGTTAAACTTCCTATTTCCCATACTTACATACCCCCTACTGCAGTCCATTACATGCTTACTTGCTTGACATACCTGTTTTTTTTCAGGTGAAGGTGGTTATATCCCGCTTATTTTTTTTTTGGTTTTCTTTTCAGTGTTTCTCTGTCTGTCTGTCTGTCTGTCTCTCTCTCTCTCTCTCTCTCTCTCTCTCACTATAGGGTGTACATCAGTTTTGCATAGGCAGCAGCTTGCCTTTTGTAGGTAATGCTCATGAGCAGCTGATGGCCTGTGCACCAGTTGGTGTCCCCCACTTGCTAACTGCATGCAGAACAGCTGTGTTGTTATTCATATAGCCAATAGCATGGCAACACTCCTATAACTGAATACTTCATGTGGGCGTTGGCCCTTTTCTTTGCCAGTGAGGAGGACTTCATTGACGTGTGTGAACAATAGCATCACAGAGAGTATTTGGGAATACCCCTTACAGCCCAAACTGTGGAGACAGGCCAATAAAATGGGATGAATGTTACAGACAGAAGGACAGAATGTAGGTATTGCTGTTATACATTTGCATTAATGCTAGTCTAACAGGGTTTGCGTGGACATGGAGTTTCTATGTGATTTTAACTCTGACAGTGGTATGTGTTTGACATAACTCTCAACTGTAGGGCTATCAACAGAATGGCCAGAGGTTTGCCTTTTATGTTTGGTCTGCTCCCCAAACACTCATTGTCCTTGGCAAATCAGTATCGTACTCTGGGAATTGCAGTCAGTAAATCCCAACATCCATTTGTGTTTCTAACTTTACATCCTCTAAAGATTTTCAGGGTCCAGTTAGACGTCAAATAGGAATGAAACATGCAACTTTTAGCTGCTTGAACTGTAGTTGCTGTAATGATGTTTTGGAAAAGGATAGTGACACTTTTATACATCTTAGGATGAACAAATGGTATACTTTTTATTTATCAGCTAATTATAACACCACAAATGTAGTATATCTTGCTACTTGTGGAGAATGTTCATCATTCTACGTGGGTAAGACCACAAGAAAATTAAAAGAACAAATCATAGAGCACAAGTAAGATATATGGAAGAATAATGAAAAAAATGCATTAAGTAAACATATTATGTGTAATGGTACTAATCACTCTTTTAAATTTAGTGTCATAGATGTAGTAACAAAAGGGATTGGGGTGATATTAATAATTATTTTGAAAAGAAGGAATATGAATGGATTGTTAGGCTATGGGCAGACTCAGAACCAGGTCTTAATAGTGCTGTCACCATCAAACCACTCCAGTACTAGTGAAAATACAGCAACAAAAACTCTAGGAGGTTATTTTAAATGTTTTAATTATTAGTATCATGATATGCTGGCTGTGGCTGTGTGATGCTTTCTGCTCTTATTTAAAAAGTTAAATGTTTTGTATAATTGTATTAGCATTGAGAAAGGGTGCTTACCCGAAAGCTTTGCTTAGTAATAAAGTGTGACTTGACTTTGGAGATTCGTTGTTTGAAGTGGAATTTTGTCTGTTTGTGTTCCAGTAACTGCAGCAGTAACCTTTTATCAATTCCTAATATCACCCCAGTGATGTTGTGGAATCCCACACATGCTCTGGGGTAGGGGCCATAAATATGAGGGCAAAGGCTGGACAACATGTAGAACTCTGTACAGTCAAGAGGTCGGTGTACAGAGAAGGCTCTTAGATGCCTTTCTAACAAATTTAATGTGGGGAGAGTAAGAAGTATTTTAAAATTAGGCTGTTATAACATGTGAGAGATATTACTAGTAAGAAAGAAGACAGTTCTATGGCTGTACATTTTAATAAATCTCACCATGGGGACAGTAGTGGGTTACAAGGTACTGTTTTGGAAAAAGCCTGTTTCTCAGTTTGATCAAACAGTTATAAAAGAATAATTGTTATGTAAAGAATCAATTTATATTTTTAAATTTGATACTTTATCCCCTAGGAAGTTAAATGAGGAGTGTAATTGGAGGTGGTATATTTAAATATGTAATTAAGTGTTAATTGCTTCTTGTATTTAAGGCAAGTATTTTTTGTAATGTTTTACTCCTTGAAGGCTTTGGCCGAGACATTAGAGTATATTAAATTTGTGTGGATTACTGGCCGGTTGTTTTTCTGTTTACTATCTTCAGTCATTTTAGTTGTTTTGCTAAGAGGTTGGTGTATGTCTGGCCATTCTGTATGGCCTATCATGATTTTGTAGCAGAGTACTGTTTACCTATTGGTTTGACTGTGTAGGGGGGGGCAGATGTCAGTGGCATGGATCCTTTTGTATCCAACTGTGCATGCTGCTCCAGCTATGGGTGGTCTATCAGCAGTATATGTTTCTATGGGCATTTTGAGACATGTCCCATACCACCCCAGAATTCTGGCTACACTGTGACCTGGCAAAGTATATGTAGGTGTATTGTGTGACTCTCACTGAGGATATATCTGTCCACAGAGCCATTATACTTTATTCTTAGAAACAATCAGATAATTATTTGGAGTCTGTGTAATTAAAGTGGATTTTAAGGCTGAGAGCCCATATACATACTGGACTTAATAGCCATGCTAGTATAAAACCTGCACTTGAGGCACGACCCTTAAAGTGATTGTTTTTGTATATACATTGTACCCTTTGAAGCCAATTTAATTCAATGCTAATTGTATAATTAGATGATTTAATGATTTTATTTGTTGTATCTGAATATTGGGTAATGCAGATATTTAAACTGAGTGCTTTTTCTTCACTGTGAGATCTCATGAAGTGTGACTTGTTCATGCAAAAGCGCTTATCTGTTTGTTTCTAAGAATAAAAATTGTATCCTGGATTTTAGAGCTGTGGTGGTTCCAACTTGTGTTTTATTATCCTTTGTATCCAGTTTTCTTGGTGAGAACCTTTGAGCAGCAGTGTCCATATTGTTTTTATCATCTCTCCCCCCTCTCTCTCTCTCTCTCTATATATATATATATATATATATGTATGTATATATATATATATGTGTGTGTGTGTGTGTGTGTTTTATTTATATATATATTTGTAAATACCAATCATTAGTGATTCCACAGTGTCCATTCCATAAGGTAAACTGACTGTACTGCATGATATGTTTGAAAAAAATACCCTAAAATCCTACAGCTAAGATGGCCTAGTGCTAAATTGCTGTGACTGTGTTGTATAGGGTCTTGGGTTCAAGACCTGCAAGGGGTGTTTATTTTGTTGCTGGGCAGGACAGAGGCTGATGGAGACAGAGTGATTAAGGTACTTTTTAAGCAGTTGTAACCGAGTTTGCGTGGGTTGACGCGACGCTAAGCGAAGTCAACACACGGTTAAACTAATAGTAGCTTAACTCATGAAGGCTTCACTTAGTGACACTTACCTGTGCACAGATACACTTAGCTGAGCTACCTGCTGTATAGCATTCACATTTGAACCATGCTTAAATCTGTTAAGCATAGCTGAGTATTGGTATCCATTGCTTATATTCCATTCTTAGAAAATAGCAGAGTAATGACGTCATTTAGTAAGTGTATATGATTTACTTTACATAACATGGCTGTGTGTGCTGTCATTACAGTAGCAAGGGGTGTGGCTATACTGTATGGGACACTTTGGTATACATGGGTGGTTTAACATGTTATATGCACTCAAACTTCCATGTTAGACCAGCTACAGTGCCCTGAATGACAAAAAACATTTACCACATATTTCACTATTAAAATAGTACATTTAACACTGGCTTTCCATTTAAAATTGGATTACTTGTTGTAGTATTCAAACCATACACCCCTGCATGCAAAGCTGAGACTCTGAGCACTGCACTATCCTGTTCTGGGGGTTTGAGCTATATATTGTTATGTATCTCCTATTGGATATTAATATCATATTATTATATTAACTGTAGAGTATTGTGGTTTGTGGCCATGTCATTGAGGACTGCTGCCATGTAATAATGGCCTATATTTCAGTTTCAAACTTCTATTTTTTAGAACATTCATGCTAATACATAACCTGCTTTCTGTCTACTTTCTGTCTGTCCTCTGTGCAGATGGGATGACACCAGCACTCAGGCTGTGGTAGACTACACTGCAGAATGTGTCTGAGAAGCCATGCCTGTGTTCATGTAGGATGCAGCCAGGAATGGTATTAGGCCTATGGAGACCTCTATGTGTTGCCTTTGAGAGGGCATTACAAACCTGCTTTGTGATCATGAGGGTAGGGGCAGGTGATGTATATGCACATGTGTACCTATGGGGGGACAGGGGGTGATGTTTACATGTCACCTTTGTGCAGCCGGTCACCTATATCCTTCATCTGGGCCTTGCCCCTTTTCCTTGCCTGTGCGAGGGACACTACAGAGGTGTGGGGGTTACAGCTTCACAGACAGTAGGTAGGAATACAACACAGGACAAGACATGTGTAGACAGCCCAACAACATGGGGGACAAAGCTCCAGAATTGGGTACAGATTATATGTCAGTAGTGCTGTTATACACATGGTGGGTTGCTAGATTGACAGGGTTTATTTGGACATGCATTTACTGAGTAACTTGATGTCTGACAGTGCTATGTCTCTGACATACATCTCAACTGGCATGCTGTCCACAGACTGGCCAGACGTTTGCCTGTTATGTTTGGTCTGTTCCCCAGACAGCAGTTGTCCTTGGAAAATCAATAGGGGACTCTGTGGAACGCAGTCATTAAATACTAACATCCATTGCTATTACTAACTTCATATGCCTCAGAAAGGATATATTACAACAAACCCAGTAACACCAGCAACTGTCTCAATGTTTAACAGAAATATGTCTAATATATGCCTGTGTTTGGGCCTCTGTCCCCAAATTATGATGGGTTTTGCCCAGATGTCATGCACTAAGAGGCTCACAGGTATTTAGTATAATCATCTATTTTTTTTTCATTCCTGCTGCCATCCCAGTGATGTAGTAGACCCACAGACATGTTATGGGGAAGAGGCCATAGATATGAGTCCTGAGCCTGTACATTCTGAGGTAAACCATACATTTGAGATGTTTGTGTATGTCTGGCCATTGTTAACAGACTGTCAGGATTGTGTAGAAGTGTGGTGTGTACATGTTATTTGAGCTGTGTAAGGAGGGGGCTACATTTGAATGTAATGGCCCCTTTCTATCTGACTGTGCATGCTGCTCGAGTTTCTGGTTCCCTCTCAGTTGTTATATGTTTGTACGGGCAGACTGTGACATGTTCCATAACACCTCCAGATTACTACTACACTGTGGCTTAGGGCAGTATACTTAGGAGTAATGTATGAGTGGAAACAGGATATGTGTGTTCACACTATTATTATAGTGCAGTGTTCAGTTTGTTTACTGGTATGTCACTGTGACTGTGGTGCAATTGTTTTTGGGTATGCACTTTCACACCAGTGTCTGTTTTCCACTGGGGTTATATCCCTGTAGTGCCTGTTATATTTTCAAATGCATGTGTACAGCCACAGAGCTGGATTTGGGTAGTGTTATGTCAGTCTGCTTGTAGTTTGGATGGTGCTTGATAGCTCAGTGCAGTTTCCCTACTGGTGTGTTATGTCCACATATTCATAGGATGTACCATTGTCTGGCCAGTACCTTTGGTCTGGTCCCCATAACTGTTGTGCATTCCTGACACATCACTGAAATGATGTGAGGATTGGGGTCAATAACTAATGAGAAGCAATTGAGACCCAGACCTGTGATATTTCAGTCAATATATGTTAGAACTAACAGTGTCAGTACAGCAACTTTCTCAGCTTATCTACTCACATATTTTGGATACATCTCTATTGTCATGCCTTTGTCCCCCCACTTTGTTAGGCTTAGTTCAGATTCATTGCACTCAGGGGTTCTGGGTGTACCTCTCCACTGCCAGACTTTTCACAGAATGTCTAGATGTTTGGCCCATGCTTTGGTTCTGTTCCACATTTTATTTGTATTTGTCTGGTAAATCACTGTGATGATCCAAGGATTTATAGGTTCATAGGTTCATAGGTAGGTACTAGGCTATCTGCCCAAAGGCATTTATAAACCTAGCCAGAATGTGTTGGTTTTCGCTGCCCCCTTAGATTAGTTCTCTGTGCCTCTGTCCAGCAGAGCCACTGAAGTGATCCCCAGGGTAAACTTTCTGTTTCCCATCCACTCAAGGTTTCTGTTGAAGAGAGTTAGCGAGGACATAACATGTCAGTTCCCATCCTCATCTCCTTCAGATGTTCCTGCTGAAATGCACCTTGTTGCTGTACAAATGTTTGCTTATGACACAAGTATTTGGAATATGTCCCTATATGTGGCCCATTTCCCCCCCACTTGTACAGCCTTTGCACAGGATTCTTGCACTTAGAGGTTGATAGGTATGGTTTTGAGGTATGGCTGCACTGTATGTTATATAAATACATGTATATATATATACATATATATATATATACATATATATATATATATATATATATATATATATATATATATATATGGCACACACACAAATGAACACACCAAACACACACACACACACACACACACACACACACACACACATATATATATATATATATATATATATATATATATATATACATAAATACATATATTCCTTTGGTCATATAGTTATATATGTATATGTATATTATGTATCTAAGTTTTCATATATATGTTTCAACAGAAAAAATATATATATATATATATATATATATATATTTATGGATCTAGGACATTTGCTTGACTGAGCAAACGTCCGAATCCATAAAACCTGAACACACTTTAACGAAAGCGCTTTTATCGAAAAAGTGCTTTCGTTAAAGCGTGTGACAAAAAAACCCCACTACATTTACATTTTAGCAGGGGGGCTTTGCCACCCTGCACTCCCTATGTGGGGGGGCTGTGCCCCCACACCCCCCTACTTTAATATTCTCCCTCTGAGACCGCACTACAGTGGAGAAAAGGGAACTTTCCCTTATCCGCACCGTAGTACAGCCTCGGCAACAGTCATACTTACGCGAAAGTGCTTCTTCGGTGAAAAGCACTTTTGCGTAAGTATGCCTGGCCGTTTGGATTTCAGTCATTTACTCAGTCGAGCAAATGTCCTAGATCCATACATATATATATATATATATATATATATATATATATATATAGATATATATATATATATATGTGTGTGTGTGTGTGTGTGTATATGTCTATATACAACACATGAATGACTCCACAGAGCTTTCTCGCTATTGTTGTATGCCTCTATTGCATAATAAGTTTGAAAATGCAACAGAAACTCCTGCAACTCAGATGGTGTAGTGGTACATTGCTCTGACTGTAGTCTATAGGGTACTGGGTTCCTGACTAGGGACTGATGTTTTACTTCATTAATGTTAAATGACCAGACTATATGATAAGTTTGAAAAAGCAAGAGCAATTCCAACAGTTCAGATGGTACAGTGGTACTTGGCTGTGATTGTAAAGCATGGCATCCCAGGTTTGAGACTTAGCAAGCCTGGTTATTTTCTTGCTGGGAAGAACAAGGACTGTTGGATACAGAGTACAGAGTGGTTAAGGCACTTTAAAGCAGTTGTAAGGTTTGTGTGGGTTTGCGTGATTCTAAGTGATGCTAAAAAACGGTTGATTCATTTTAGCTACACTTAGCAGCACTTACTCCTGCTTACCCCCGCGCTAATTTCTTTGAAAGAAAAGAAAAAGGGGTGAGAGGAAAGTGGTGAAAAAAGGGGCATGCATAGGGAAGTACAGTATGAAAGGTAACTAGGGATGTGCAGGACAGTTGTAGGAAAGGTCCATATCTGTCCATTTCTTTTACAGCAACAGCTGTGAATGTCTACAGAATTTGGAAGTGAATTTGGACACTCAAACCCCTGAGACAGGGGTGAGGACAACAGTAATGTGTTATCATGGCAATTGGACCAGGTTACATGTGTCCAGTGGACACGTGTGAAATGGACAGCTATGTGTGGGGCATAATTTTTTTTTGGAACAGATTGCCCTTTTTTAAGGTGAGGGTGGGATGTTGTGGAAGGATAGTAGGTACATTTGGGGAGGTAAGTTGGATAGGAATACAGACAAGACAGAGAAGATAGCAGAGGGGGGTGATATATGACATGTGTGGGGGGTAAACACCTTGGATGGGGAGGGTGGTTGGGAATCAGACACACATGAGCTCCCAAATGGATACAGTGAGACTGAGGTCCCCACCCATGGGCAGTCACCACTGCACCTTTACAGCCCCAAAGGTGGCTTGCTGGAGGATGAACAGGAGGGGCAAGCTGACCCTCAAGTTTTGCCAGGTGGCCCTTAAGCTGGCACAGCTGATCACCAAACTCCAATCAGAGGACGCTGTGCACCAATCCCTGGACCTGACTATGGGTGACGGTCTCCTCTCCGCGCTGAGGCAGTTCCAGCTGAAGGTGGTGCAAGATAAACAGAAGAAGAAGAAGGCCCGGGTTTGGCCTTAGACATGCTTGGGCCCAGTGCCATGTCAAGTTGAGGCGGGGCAGGCGGATCTGCTGGGATCTGCCTTCCCAAATGTGCTATGGTGTTCAGGTTTTAAAAAAATATGTTGATTAGTCATGAACAACACATTTCAAGATTAGTTATAACAGCATGCATTGGTGTTCCAACTGACCCCATAAAACAGTTTTGAAACAGTTGCATAGCAAACAAAACACATACATATATGGAACCACAGTGGGCATTATAATGGCATGCAAGTTACATTGAAAGCAACAGGCCACCAATTATAGTATTTGAACAAGGTTCATTAATATTCAAGCAATTCAATATTTGTAGAGCAATAAAACACAAGTCCCAACAGCAGGTTTGGAGAAAGACATACCCATTATTTATGTGTATACATTATTGATGCAGATAGGGGTGGGGGAGAGAGAGATGGCAATTAACAACTGTATAGGCTTCTATTTTTCACAAGTATACTGATCAGTACTCTACTCATTACTCTCCAGGTCTGATCTCACTTTACATGTGCCTACGGCCTGAGGTTGGACAGTGGAAGTGTTGTACACAGAGTATATTAGTAATGCCTTCTTACGGCCACTACAAACATTTCCTTACCTGGCAGTCTTGTGGAGGAAATTTCTTTTAACGATACCTGACTTTTTCTACACATATTCACATATTCAGGGTTACATATGTGACACTGAATGGAGTGTCCCACACTCATGCTGTGTGCGTGTGCTACTGACATACTTTGCTGGGATTTCTATCTGTCACCCTGATTATTGGCAGTGGTGACTACTAGCCATAACAGCGTGACAGTTGAGGGACATGTATCAGAAAAAAGTGTTTGCTGTATGTACTTATCTTGCTGTCATTTGCAGCCTTGGGGTTGGACAGTGGAAGTGTTGTACACAGTATATTAGTAAAACCTTCCTACAGATACTACAAACATTTCCTTACCTGGCAGACTTGTGGAGAAAATTTTTGTTAACAGTACCTGACAATTTCTACACATATTCACATATTCTTGTGAGACAATATGCATTCAGCTTATTACAACTGCCGGGATTTGAACTGTGTCTATTTGTGTTAAAAGGTACACCACACTTGTCTTTCATCACAATCGATTGAGGAATTGCTAATGCTTGTTTGACTTTTTAATCCCTACTACTCTCTGGTTTGCACAATCTGACCTCGTAGTTCTGACATTCATGCATGGTAGATAGTTCTTGTACTGTGTATTCATACTTTGACATATTACAATCTGGAAAGCAATGGGTAACACAAATCACTGCTGCAGGGGATAAAAGATTAGATTTTACAGCTTACTATTCAGGGTTCAGATCTTGGTGCATGGCACATTTCATATAGTTGTTCACCTGTTTCACAGCTCCACAATCTTTGTAAGATGAGCCTCACTTCATTCTTGCTGCCAGAGCCATGGTTGCTGTGCAGAACCTGGGTACATTTATATTCCTACCACAACATAATAAAGTAAACACAACAGTCTTCGGTTTTTACTTTTATTGAAAGCTGCAGAGACCTTTATTGTTAAATATCCTGTACATCACTATTAATCTGCTAATGGTCATTTATTAATTACACACAGTACACACTTTACCTACTGGGAATTGACATTCTACTCCTTTCTATTTATTTGCCCTGAATACTGCAGGCTAGATTTGTACTCACCAGCCTCCCGGTGCAGCCTTAGCAGACTGTTTGCATGTGCATCCACAATCCTGGCCCTCTCATCTGCAGCTGTACAGGAGATAAAGAAACATTTATGCATACCTATCAATCACATACTCAGGCTGGACTTTGGGTAACAATAAGTGACACTAATACTTAGAAATAAACAAAGTAAAACCACTCAAAAGCAGCAACTAGATGAAAGAAGCATGCAGAACAGACCACCAGCAAAAACCCAGGTTTATTTAAGCACTTTTCAGATGATGAACTCTGAAACTTGACGAAAAGCACTTAAATAAACCTGGATTTTTGCTGGTGGTTTGTTCTGCATGCTTCTTTCATCTAGTTGCTGCTTTTGAGTGATACTGATACTTACACACTTCTGGGACATTCTGTACCTGTGTGACTTGGGTCCACTGGTCCAAGAGCTCCCTCTTCCTATGCTTGAGGTCAGCATAATGGTGCCAGACCTGCTCACCAGTTCAAGGGATGCCAGTAGCACTGGTGAGATTATGTGCAAGATGATCCCAGGCCTCCGCTTTGTATTGTGAGCCCTGGTACTGGTCCTGCAGCAGTCTCCATTCATAGTCTTTCACAAGGAGTCCGACCATGACCCTGGGCTCCTGAATACCCCAACTCTGTGCCCGGAAGTGTATATCCTCATCAATGCCAGCCATAGTGCCTGCAGTGATCAGCTACAACTGGCTATGGCTGTATTCCAGCCTGGGAGTTTTAAATAGGGCTGAATTCCTACACTTTGCCATGATTGGATGATTTTGAATATGCTGAGATAAGCTAACCAATGCTCAAACCCGGTCAGCTAAGGGCAGCATTGCTTAAAGGGGTAGATGCTAAGCACTGCTTACCAGTGTGCAAATCCACTTAGCTGGGCTACTTACTGCTTAGCATTTTCATTTAAGCAATGCTTACACCAGCTTAGCATCGATGAGCACTACTTAGCATTGCTCAAATTTCATTTTATAAAGTATCAGGACTGTGGGATTGATTCCTCAGTACTCACATATTATAATTTTATACCTTCCATGACATCCCCCCTGTGATTTCATTAAATTATATTCTTGTGTGACTATACTGTATGGGGCACTTGTATTTATATGGGGGCTACCCTGGTTGACTAAAAACAGTTGCTACATAATTTAAGTTTACAAAAATAATTTTAACACTACTTTCCCATAGAAAAGAAAGTTGTCTTTCTTGGTACTCGAACTGTGAATGCCTGCACGTAAAGCCAGAACTCGAACCACTACACTATCTCAGCTTGAAGATTTTTGCTTGTATATTTGCATTTATCTCCTAGGGGATGTTTAAGCTATGCTAAGCAGATGACCATAACGTGCACACCTGCTTAGCTAAGCTTAAACATTCCTTAAGCTTGAAAAAAATGTTTATATTATTTTCATATTGTTATGTTATGTAAGTGAGTCTTGTGGTGTTCTGACAAGTCATTGAGGACTGCAATCGTGAAATAATGGCATTCATTTGGCTTTCAGGCTTCTATCCTTCAGGGACTCCTGCTAATACATATCCTGTTATCTATCAATTTTCTAAGTGTGTGAGGGCAATTTTCAGGCATCTCCCTAATGTATTATTTATTCCCCCCATCATTTGTGCCTTTGTTAACATGCACTGCTGTAAGGGAATATTGGCATACATTTGGTTTCAGACTTCTACCTTTCCATAATTCATGCTAATGCTTGACCTGTTCTTTATCAACTTTCTATGTTTGTGAGGGCTATATGTGTGTTTTGTCACTTTTGGGGGATTTATCCTCCATTATGTATGCATTTGCACACATTACCTGCTTTAGCAGGTTGCAGAAGTGTCGTATGGCACTTTAGCAATGCAGGGGGTGTGTCACTGAACCTGTCACACACCCCCTGCATTGCTTTCCTGTTGCTGATGTTTATTTCAGTGTCTGCGGACACTGAAATATCATTTTTTCATTTCAGTGTCTGCAGACACTGAAGTACTGGCATAATATTAAAGTAAAGCTCTAATATTATGCCAGTTCAGCTTAGAAAGTGCTGTATGGCACTTGCTGAGTGCAGGGGGCATGTTTAGTGTCCATGCACTACTTGGACATGTCCCCTACACTCGTTCATGGTTCCTGTCCATATAGGAAGTACAGCAGCACACCTTCATGAATATTGAAGGCGTGCTGCTGTTCTAAACAGACACAAACCACTCCGTGCAAGAATAGTCTGATTCTTGCATTCAGTTTGTTGAATCCAGGGAAATGAATCTATGTTATCTTTGTTGCCTGATTCCACTAATTATAGAAAAGTGTATAAGGATCAAGTTAGGAAAAGCTATCAAGGTGTTGACCTTTCTCTTCTGGATTATTCCATCAAGGATACATTTCTATTGCTCTATTTAATTTTGTGTTAGTAGATCAACCACAGTTGGTAATTTATTTGGTATATCAAAAATTCATAAAAATTCTGTGGCTCCTCCATTCAGACCTGTAATTTTTGCACCTCAAAGTAAAACTGTTAGCATTTCTATTTATTTAGATGCATTGTTCAACCCTATAGTACAAAATAGTAGTTTTTTAAGGGATTCATGGAGTTTTTCAGACGAATTGAGAAATTATTCTTTTTGTGGTAATGAAAATGTTATGTGTACTATAAATATTTGTCTTTGTACACCACTATTAAACGGGATGAATGGTTAGAATTCGTTAGACTCTATCTTAGCAAATATGCTAGTCATTTAGGCTTGGATATCAGTAACACTTGTCTTTTGTTAGAACTTGTTTTAGACAATATTTTTTTTACTATTTAACAACAGTATTTTTCAACAAATAAGTGGCATCGCCATGGCACAAGTAGCCCCCGCTTTTGCTAACTTAGTAAATTGTTGGTAGGAACATGAATTTCTAACAAAGTTATCAAATTACAAATTTGTTAGTTTTTATAAAAGGTGCAGTGATGATTTGTTTTTTATTTGGACTAGAGACAAAAGTGCTTTTGAAGAATTGCTTCAACAAATCAATAATAGTGTGGAATGGCTAAAGTTTGAAATTAGTGATATTGGTACTACTGTTCATTTTATTGTTATAAAAGTTACTTTAGTCAAGGATGAAAAAAGATTTCTAAGCAACATTTTTTGAAAGAATACTTTCACTAATAATTACCTACAGTTTGACAGTTTTCATCCTGATTTCATGAAATATAATATTTTCAAAGGTCAGGTCATAAGACTAAGTAGGTTAATCAGTAATGATAATGTTTTTATTCAGGAAGTGGAAGTACTTATTGGGTTGTTTACAGCTCATGGATATCCATTTTATAAGTTAAGATCAATTGGTGATAAGGTGATTAAACAAAGAACAAGTACATTTCCACCTATTCTATTGGCAGGGTTCACTTCTAAAAAAACAGCTTTGTAAAATTATTGGGTTTACCCCTAATTTTGTTTTTATACAAACTAGAAATCTGAAACAAATGCTAAAATATCAGGGCTCACAGCAACTAAATAATGACAATATTAAAAATGGGGAACCTATGCTTGTCAGAATTGTTCTTATTGCATATATATTTTGGTTGTTAATAGCTTTAATTTTAAGCACATCAATTTTGGTTTAGTAGCAAAAGAAAAAAAATGACTGTCAGAGTGAAGGATTAGTTTATCTTGCAAGTTGTTTAGACTGTGATGTTTTTTACATAGGCAAAACCACGAGGAAGTTAAATGATAGGATTAAGGAGCATGTACTGTATGTGCCATCAAAGGAAAAGATAAGACTAATGCCCAAGCAAGATATGCATGCATTGATTTTTAAAAATTTTAGGAAATTTCAATTTTTAGTTATAGAGAAAGTTGATAAGAAAAAAAATTGTGGAAGATTTTAACAAATACTTGGAGTACCTAGAGCTGAAATGGCAAGTTTTTCTGAGGGTGGATAACACTCCAGGGATTAATGGCTGCATTTCCATTAAAAATATACTAAATTATAACAGTATTTAATATAAATTTATTATTTGTTGTTTTTGGTCCATGGGGTTAGGTATATCTACGATAATTTTTAATGTGTAATTTTGATATTGTATGTTTTAATTAGGACTAAGTTGTGATTCATTTATTTAATTAGGATGTCACTTTTTTCCACTTAAAAATCCTTCAGTAAGTTGTATTTGTTATTCTGAAAAAGTTCTTGAATGAGAAGGAATGAAAGCGCTTAATAAATATTTCTGGTTTTACAATTAGCGGTGATATTCTCAGTCATACTGCATTTGTCTTGTTTAAAAGTTGAATTTTAGAGGTTTTTGTTTTCCGATCTTTGAGACATTGTATTTTCTAGTGCCTAAGGGTATTTCAGATTTGTCCTTCCAACATGTAAGATTTTTCAGTTATTGCAATTAAAAGACACCATATTATTCTGATCCAGTTATAAAGCACCTCCAAATATTTTTTCAGGATTTCTTGATCTGAACATAAATTAGTACAAACAATGTTGATGTCATCAGCAAATTGTATTACACTAAAGTGAGTACTTACAGGTAAGGTAGACATATAAACAGATTAAAGATGAGACCCAATACTGAACCCTGTGGTATGCCACTCAACACAGCATACTCATAGGAGTACTTATTCCTGAGTTTTACTGAGGATATTCTGCCATTTAACTACTCCAAACTCCACTTAATGATATACCCACTGAATTCCCTTTTGTTAGCACATGTATTAGTGAGGAGTGGATGATTAGATCAAAGGTTCTAGACATACTAGGATATGCCACATCTTCAAGAAACCCACATATTTTAATGGTGACATTACATCAGAGTAGAAAGATGTCAGATTTGTTCCATTAAATCTTAGTTTTGTAAGCCCATGCTGGAAAATGTCAAAATAGGGGCTTGCTCTAGTTCATTCATTCATTAATTTGAGCAGAAATCTTTCCAGTGTTTTACCCAATGAATACGTTAGGCTGACAGGTTTATAGTTTATAGTTTTCAACAGTAGCTCTTCAGTCAGCCTTACCCACAGGAATCACATATGCTTTTTTCCATAAAGCAGGTATAAATCCAAACATAAGAGTGTTTTGGAATAAGAAAGTTAGTAGTCCAGGGATAATATTGCCTTTAATACTCAAAAAACACATTTATTCCATATGGACCTGGTGTCACTAAAAGGGGGGGAGGGGTGATTTTTCTCTAAAACGTTCATAGATTTCTTAGTATGTACAGCTGGCAGAGTACTACAATATTGTCAAAAACTGGACACACACTTCAACATCTTTATCACTAGTCATAATCCTTTCAATAACATTAACAGTGATTCCTGATCAAGCTTCATTTCTTGCATCTCTAAATTTCTGAAAAAAAAAAGTTTTTTATAACCCATAGTGAAATTTGCTGCCTAAAACTCATATTTGCTTTTAGATTTCCTAATTTCCATAGGAGGACCTTGCATGCATGGTGGTTTTTTTTTGTCATTTTTCTTGTGGCAGGGTCCGAGCTCCGTTGGCTGTGTGCCTTGGTGTGCCTTGTTTATATTCTATTTATATACTCAAAAGATTTTTCATAGATGGGGAATCATTATTAATTTTTTGTCATTTTTTTTGCAGGAGCTCCAGATGTGGCTTATGGGTAATTTGACATGAGATGATGGTGTTTCTGTCAAATATAGATATTCCCTAGGAAGCCATCACCTATAGGCATGCTAGGTGCTATGCACTGGGTATACTCTCATTGCAATGAAACCAAGACTTAGTGACTACTCAATTGTGAAGATGCTCAAGATGCAGGAGGGCCTTAAGTTCTAGCATCTTTCTGTTTAGAATCCTTGCATTGAGTAGTCCTACGTTAATGCTGTCTGAATTTGAGTAAGAGTTTGCAATTCTTAAATGTTAATTAAGGAGGCCAAAAAAGTCACTATGGGGACAGAAAAAAGTTTTAGCCAGTATGTGGAAGTCCTGGCAAGAGAGGTGTAAGTCATCTCTGGTGAAACAAGCTTCTTTACCATCTCATACCAGACCAACATATATTGAATCTCACTAGAATTATGCCAACTACTTAACCTGTTGTTAAAGTCAATTACCTTGTCTTGGTATGTAGGCATCATTCTATATGAAGGCAAGATATTACTCAAGAACAGTGTCTTTTCTGCCTCTAACACATGCATAGGTTCCATCATGTATCTCTTTGCGGACCTCTGAGTGGAGTTCCTCAAGTCATTTACTCTCACATGGGCCACCACTAGGTCAGAGTCATATCTGTCTCATTTAAGGGACCTTATGGCCCTTGTTATGTCATTGACAGGCAGCTTACAGTCACCTTGCTCTTGTCCAGTCTGGTGTGTGTGGAGTCTATATGCCTAACCACAGGGTCACCTGCTACTAAAACATTTCCCTGTATGAAATCAGACTAAGTCAGACTTATGGGTTTAAAGTCAACTTTTTTGTTGACTCTTTGGTGATCTATGTGGATTTAGAATATGTGTGAATGGAGATAGGGTAGTTGTTGAATTGTGTGTTGGAGGTTTTTATCCTTTAGAATGGGTTCTAGGAGACTTTGGCAAATTTTGGGTTATGAGTCTGGTAGTGTATTGGGACTGATGTGCTGCTATGGATGTATGATGCTTATCGATATGAGCTGTTGTGAGAGGTCTGCTTCCATGTTTCTTAAATATTTATGTGTCTTATAGGTTGTACTATCAATTGCAGAAGAAACTGGCAGCTAGTAAGCATAAGACACTTGCTACACCACCTTAGAATACTTAATGTAATCATATGATCAGGCTGGCCATAGATAGGATGACAGCAGACTGATGAGATATGTTGCCACATGGTGGAGGAGTAGGGCTGGTTGTACAACTTGGGGTTGGATGAAGACTACTCTAGGGGAACTATAGGTTTATGGGTGGAGTTTTTAGGATGATTTTCTGAGGTTATGTTAGATAGTAGCTAACATAGCAGTATTTGGTGAAAAATGGAAATGGACTATATTGTATAAAGTACTGCTAATTTCAAACAACCAATTTGCAATAATTGGATAAAAACACAGGAACAAGATGAGGTGTGGTAAAAGAAAATACGTAAAAACCAAAAATAATGACAAATACTACACTGACATGGCTGAGTACTGAAAACTGTTTATTCAAAATAAAACAAAACGTTAAAAGTAAGCACTTTTGCGATTACAACATCGCTTCATCAGACTGAAAACTGAATAAAACATCACTCAATTTAAAATGAGACTAACCAATGAATTCCTAAAATCAATTAAGCCATTTAGAATAAAAGGTATAGTCACAGAAAAAACTTCACACAAGTTCAAGTTGCAAAACCTTAAAAAGTGAAGTACTAGAAATTGCACAAGCAAGAGAATATAAACTATTATATGCATATATATGATACTGTACAAACATGAAAGCTAATGTTTGAGTGGACGTGCTTTCAGCAAAGGTTTGAGGCTAAATACCCCATTTAAAACAGGTGGTTTCTCTGCATTAAATAGTAAAATCTATTCCTGTTCTGCAACTCCTGTACGATTTACAACATCACTCCCTCTAATTCCCACATCCAATACCTGCAGAACTAAGAACTTAAAATTATGTCCGGGCCATGCTGAATGATGTGCTGTGTTAAAGCATTGGTCTTGCATTTGTTTCTAATATCCCTGTAATGTTCCAAAATTCTATCCTTCAAAGACCTATTAGTCATGCCTACATAAAAGGCATGACAAACCTGACAGCTACTAAAGTAAAAGATTTTGGTAGTTTTGCAGTCAGCATAGAAGTCTAACTCGATTTTAAGATTCACATAGGGATGTATATAAACTGAACCTGTAAGAATATGCTTCTAATATCCCTGTAATGTTCCAAAATTCTATCCTTCAAAGACCTATTAGTCATGCCTACATAAAAGGCATGACAAACCTGACAGCTACTAAAGTAAAAGAATTTGGCAGTTTTGCAGTCAGCATAGAGGTCTAACTCGATTTTAAGATTCAGATAGGGATGTATATAAACTGAACCTGTAAGAATATGCTTACACACTGCACAAGACCTACAGGCAAAAGTACACTTCCTGCTAGATTGAACAGTTCCATTGTGATGCTGTGATCTACAACACAAATTCTTAAGTGACTTGTTTTTAAAAGTGAAGTGTGGTGTAGTATCTAGGATGCCCTTCAGTTCTTCTACCATATGTAAAATATTCCAGTTCTTTTTTATAATGTTGGAGTAGTTATTAATGTCACTGGAATAGGGTAATGGTACCCTCAAAGTATCAGTCATAGCAGATAATGCCTGTGAACTATGGGGTGCCTCTGAATTATTATAATAGGCCTTACATCTCCTTTCCCTTTCTTGACAAGCATTAGTGATACAGGCATCAATTTCTTTCCCCTTATAACCTCTGTGTAAGAAATAATTCTTAAGAGAGTCAAGAGCTACGTAGTTGAGAGTCATCATTATGTAGCCTCATTATTTAATAATCCTGGCCTTTCAACACATTACATGTGACGCGCCTAGGGTGCATACTATTTTATGCAAAAAGGTGTTCTTCATAGTCGGTTTCCTAAATACGCTAAGTACATAAGGCATTAAGTTCTGTTTTACTAACCTTCACATCCAAGAACTCTATCTCTACAGAGGAGTAACTGTAGGTAAATCTAAGGAAACTGGTGGTACTATGCATGTAGGTCACAAACTCCTCCAGTTTTGACTGAGTACCTTGCCAAAGCAAAAACATATCATCCACGAAATGCACATACCACATAATATAATCTGAAAAGGCATTATTGCACAACAAAAACTTTTTCTCCCATTGAACCAGTGCCAGGTTGACGTAGGTATTTGCAATGCCTGAACAACTCTTCTTGAAGAAATCTGGTGTGGCACTTCTGTTTAAGAATAGTTATACTTTCCTATATTTGCACAGAGATATTAGCAGCATAATGTTTAAAATAATTCTACATGCACTTCTGCATATGAATTCCCCCAACAGAGGGAAAGGTTCACAGATAGTGCATTCAAGAACTTGTATTAATTTCTTGTAATAATGTCCCAAAGAGAAAGGAAAAGTACAGCATATGGCTTAAAGGGATTCCATCTAAGACTAGGAAAGATCCAGTACAATTCACAGAGAAACAGTTGATCAAAAATAATGTTGAATAAAAAAAAATGCTTGATAAGTATTTTAATCAGTTATAGAAACATATTGCTTTTGTGGAGGTGAAAAAACTTCTGCAAATAGGCCCATGCAGCACTGATCCTTGCACCTCCAAACTTATCATCAACTGCAAGGTCACTGGGCATTGGAGCAAGGACAGTAGTGACCATGGTCAAGCATCATGCAGTTTGGCAAAATGTTATCACATTTGAATAGTGCACAATCATCATGCACTAAAACCAAGAGATTTCATGTAACATAAAAATCAAACCTTATGCAACTAAATTGTTGCAAACTGAAAGATTACTGCAGGCAGGGTTTTATGGGTAATAACTGGAAAAAAGACAAAGCTATTTTTGGACTGAAGAAAGGATGGAAAGTAAATCAGTCGAAGATTGAGAGGTGAAGTAAAGAAGCTAAGATGTGTTAAGGTCTGTAATATGAAGAGAAATGACATGCATATTAACTGATTTACAAAGACGAGAGATACTGGGGGGATTCAGTAATCATCCATGTAATCTAACTAAGTCTTACTCTGAAACAGCCGCCTAAGAGCATGATGTCAGCGCGCCATGCATATTCATGAGGGCACGCTGACTCAACCCTAAGGCTAACACGGACTGTGTAGGAGTGCACAGTAGTCCCAATATCCACGCCCCTGCAAGTGCCTAAATCTGCAAATGTCAGCAGATATGAGCAAGTCCGCTCAAATGTGTATACCCCCAACACTACACTCCCCCACATCCAAAACCCCTGTAAAAATGAAATAAAATGTAAAAATTTTTTTTTTATTATTCCCGAAATAGCTGCCCGTATTTGCGCGTGTGTGCGTGGGTGTGCCCATTGCTTAGCTACAGTAAGCAGTTTAGACATCGAAGAGGATAATAAACTACTAATATGCAAATTAAGCCAAATAGCAATAGCGTAGTGGTAGAGCCTTCGCACAAAGAGGAGGCATTCCCGGTTCGAGTCCCACCACTCCCCTTTCCATTTTCAGTAGGAAATATGTGCATATAAATAATTCCTGACATTTACCTTTTAAATTTTATTAAAATGCATTGAAATGGCCTATGTAGTAGTGAACGATATTTTAAATATATATAAGAAGGTGAAACGGTCATGCATACTAATGAATGCATAAGTAACCTATCTTAAGCAATGTGAAGCACTGCTAAGCAACGTTTACCAGTATTAAGCACATTTAAGAATAATTGCCCATAGCTAAGCACTGCTTTAACTAGTGCAATGGCTTTGCGCATAGCTGCGCATCGTGCCAACTAGCACATACAAAACATGTTTGCGCGGAGCTGCGCACCGCTCCAACTAGCACAACTTTGGGCAACGTAGAGCAACGTAGAGCAATGTTGGGCAAAGTAGAGCAAAGTCGGCTAAACATAGCCACACCTCCTAGCCAGTCAGGCCAGTAGTAAAATAAAAAGCAATGACAGGCTTCGAACCCGGGACACTGTGCATTATAATCAAAGTACAGAACCACTAAGCCATGACAGCTGAGCATAAACATGCACTGTTAACATACATATACTTATAAATGGAAGTTTAACCATTGCTAAGCAGGTTTGCTGTTAGCTGAGAATTTTCAAAAACGGCCAATCACAAATAAGTGTGGAAAATTAGGCATATTTAAGCTCCATAGGCGGGAATACTTGCCATAACTGATTGTAGCTCCCATTTGCAGTCAGAATGGCAGGTGCTGGAGAGGGTACTCACTTTAGAGCACAATGGTGGGGCATTGAGGAGTCAAAATACATGGTTTGGCTCCTAGTCCACCATCATGAGTCAACACGTCTGCAGGGCCAGTGCCAAGGGACGGAGTACAAAGCACAGGCTTGGAACCGGTTAGCTCATGATCTTACCAGTGCCACTGGCGTCCCTCGGACTGGTGAGCAGGTCTGTCACCACCATGCAGACCTGAAGAGATGGAAGCAGGACCTACTGAACCGATGGATACAGGAGACCCGTGACAGTCAAGATGCCCCACTACTGAGTAGGTAGCCATGGAATGAAGTATGTAAGAAATGCTATTGTAGTCTATATAATGGATAGGTATGTCTCAATATCCCTTCATTTACTTCACAGCTGCAGGTGTCTGTGCTGTGAATCAGCAAGCCTATGCAGATAGGCTGCTAAGGCTGCGCCACCAGGCAGGTTAGTAATTATTCTGCATGTATTGTTATATAAAATAAGTTAGAGAGCCTGAAAAAAAGTGTTGTAGCACAATAATAAAGCCATAAAATGCCCTGAATAATTCATCTGCATGTACTGTTATATAAAATAAGTGAGACAACCAGAAAAAGAGTGTTGTAACCCATTAATAAAGGTAAAATAAGTCCTGAATAATATCTCTGCATGTACTGTTATATAAAATAAGTGAGCGAGCCTGAAAAAGAGTGTTGTAACCTATTAATAAAGGTATAATACATCTTGAATAAGTCTTCTGCATGCACTGTAATACCAAATAAATGAGAGAGCCTCTAGAAAAGTGTGTAATGTAATTAATAAAGGTATAATACCTGGAGTGTGACTGTGTCACTTACTTTGAAATGTTGTTGTACTCTTGCATTATCTAAATAGTACTGTTGTAGTAAGCGCTGTCAACCCACAGTTGGCCAGTCCCATATAAAGTGGATGAAGGGAGTGCCAGTAGCTGTGAAGCATATATACAGTCCTCAACAGTTGGTTAATGGCTGGCATGCATAGGTAAATCTGGCACATGATTAGATTGTTAATGTGTTCCCCAGAAATGTGAGTGTGCTGCTAGAAATGTAAGGGGCTGTAGAAAATGTCACGTGAACACATCCAGATATGTAGATATATAAATATAAATAAAATAAATAAATACGTAGCAGTAACATTTGTATCCTGGGCAGTTAGTATGTCAGATATAGGTCAGGTATATAATGAACTAGCCAAACCCATTACACAACCTAATGCACATTGCCTAGTGTAATAATACATGTAGGGGATATACACCTGCAGTCAATAGGAATGTAGTGTAAGATGTTAATGGAGTTATCTTTTTACACCCTACTGTATGTGCATAAATAATGCAATTCCACACCTCAATGGGTATGTGTAATCTCAAAACATTTGTTGGGACATATGTCCTATTGCTCTATAAATATTTGCATTTACTTTGATGCATGTGCCCTGTTCAAACACCACAATCTTGGTGGCCTGTTGCCACCAATCATTCCTGCATGCTGTTGGAATGTGCACTATCGTTCAATATATGCATGTGTTATGCTTGCTGTTCAACTGTTGTAACCCTGGTGTGTTGGGTTAATGGAATTATTACTGCATGCTGTTACAACTAATTTGGAACGCTGTTGTCTATGTTGTCATTAAATACACCTAAACACAGAACGTATTGGGAAGGCCGGTCCCAGCGGACCCACCTGTCCCTCCTCAGCTGGCGATTGCACCTGGCACCAGCAGGTCCGGTGCCCAGCCCAAGCCCCCCTCCTCCGTTAGTCCTGTGCTACCTTCGGGTGGAAGCGCTGCAGGGGATGAGGCTCATCCCTGTGTGCAAGCATGGGTGGAGAAGGGCCACCTGTCACCCTCTGAAGGGTCCGGGCTGTGGTGCATAGGGAGATCCAGCGTTCAGTCGCTGATCCCCTACACCAGCTTGAGGCAAGAGTGGCGCAACTCATGGGTGAGCCTGCCCCTCCTACACAGCCCCCAGCACAGCCACCCTCCGGGCTGTGAAGGTGCAGTGGTGACTGCCCATGGGTGAGGATCTCAGTTCCACTGTTACCATCTGTGGGCTCATGGGCTTGTGATTTCCAAACATCCTTCCCCGTCAATTGTGTTCACCCACCCCATGTGTCATATTCTGCCTCTTTATGCATCTTGTTTGTCTTGTCTGTTTACCTCCCCAACCTACCTCCCACAACATACTTACTTCCCCTACCTCACATTCCACTCTCACTTGAAAAAAAAAATGGGCAATCTGCTCCCGCAAAAAAATCACGCCCCATACATAGCTGCCCATTTCGCACACATGTCCGCTGGACATGTAAACTGATAATTATAATTGGCAGTACAACATACTTTGTTGTCCTCACCCCTCTTTCAGGGGTGGAAGGTTTCAAATTTCACTCCAGATTTCTAACATATGCACAGCTGTTGCTGGTAAAGAAATAGGCAGCTATGGAAATTCCCTACACCCATCCTGCACATCCCGAGCTGCTTTCTCTACTGTCTTTCCCTCTTTGTGCCCCCTTTTTCACCACTTTCCTATCTCCCCATTTTCTTTTCTTTCAAAGAAATTAGCATGGGGGTTAGCGGGAGTAAGCACTTTTAAGCAGTAGTAGGTGGGGGTGTGCGAGTGTGCGCTTGTGTGCATTTAACTAAGCATCACTAAGCGTCATGCAAACTAGCGCAAACCCGCTTACAACTGCTTAAAAGTGCCTTAGTCACTCTGCATGGCAGGACCCTTATTCTGCTGAGCAGCAAAATAAAACACCTCTGTCAGTCTCAAACCCAGGACCTTGAATATACTACACTGCATGAAGTACCACTAAGCCACAGTAGACATCCAACAACTTGGTGCTGTAATAAATATATCATGCATTACAATGAGTGAATGTAAAGGGAAAAGAGGAATGCCAAAACACAAATCTTGTTCTGTGGATCTTTACCAGCAGTTGTTGTGGAATTGCACGACATGACTGTGAAAAGAGAACCAGCCATTCTAGCAGGAAATAATGTTACAGTAGCACTTTACAAACCCCACACAGTATCAGAGCAGGATAAACCCTGGCATATTTGAATAGGGCAGAGGCCATACTTCCCAACTGTGACTGCTTTTCAGGGATGTCCCTGATTCGTAAACAAATGTTAGCTGTGACCCTCTGAATCCCTCTGAAAAGTACAGATGTTAGGCAGAAGAGTGGTGAATTACACTTAATGAATAATGTCAATAAGTAAGAGTAGACACTGCTTGCACGTCAGAAAAGGTGTATTAATGCATATGCTCTGATTCTCTCACAGTCTCAGCTTAATGTCTATAATATATTACAGGTGTACCGCACTTATATGTACCTTTCCCTGAGGCAGTTCAAATATATACCCGAGTGTATCAGAGGCCTGGCAGAGGCAGAAACACACAGGCATATCAGCTTTTCTGCTGTTACACACTCTGCAAATAGCTTTGGAAGGAGTTCCACAAGCATACCCTTATGTAGGAGTACAACACAGAAATATCAAAGGATGTAGCCATGTACTGGTAGCAACCAACTGTGACAACGCCATTGTTCCACTGCTGAAAAGACTGGTGTGGTGCACAGACAAAGAATAATAGGCTAACCTCTGGCTACCATCTGGATATGTCCACAGGTGGGAGCTACGCAGACAGACTACTTGCCTTGATAGACTAATAGGTACACAGCAACCCTGTATGCTCAGCAAGATAAACATCACAAAATAATAAATAATGCTCTCTGTACTTCTGCACCCCTACCCAAGAGTACAATATACCTGTGTATTCAGGCTCTACCAAGGATGTAGGTAGGCATACTCAGTACTGAAATCTTTCCAGTTGTCTTGAGCAGCCTGTGCTAATGTCAACACAAAAAAACCCACAAACTGTTCAGAAGTGAGTAAATTAATATTTACAGTATAGTAGTTCACAAACAGTTCATGTGCCAGAAGAATACATTGCAATAACTAATTTTGTATGGCAGTTAATTGTCTAATTAGAAAAGAAAGTACATACTCCCATGTATCTTGTGTTAACATTTGGAGGGGTGAGTAAAATTCTACACTGACAAGTGTCTACTGGAAGCAGCAACATTCAGGTTTGAGTACAACATGCAAATCACTGGCTACAACCCTAGCTTCAGATATAAGAAGTATACCAACCTTCTGACTGACACAACGGTGTCCACAGCAAACAAGCATGGGCCCCACTTTGGAAAGCTGAAAGGGCTATGCCTACCTAACTTAGCATTTTATAGCAGTGGGCTGCTATGACAGTGAGTATTGCAATTACCACACAGCAGGCTGCATGCAAATACTAAATGGTGGACACCAATTGTTGCAGAGGCCATCACATGCACATATGCAGATACCTAGAAAAGCAGGCTGTACTTGCTGTCCACACATGCAATAATATAATTGCACAACAGAGAGAGAGAGTGAGAGAGAGAGAGACAGAGACAGAGACACAGACAAAGACAAAGAGACAGAAACAGACAGACACAGAAAAAGAAAGAGCAACATCAACAGACAGAGAAAACCCAAAATAAAAAAATAATAATAATTAAAACAAATACTTTAAAAACAGATGGAACCGAGAAATACAATGGAAAGGTATGTAACACATATGTATTTGCTGGCATGTAGTAGATGTTTTTGAAGAGTACTCTACATACTGTGAATCATCCATATGTGGCAGTAGTACATATCTATATGTATCTGTACATGTGCATAGGGCAAGGGACATACTGCAACTGTTTGTGAAGGGTGGATATATATATATGTTGTTGAAGGTTGTTATGTGCATATTTCTATGTAGGTTGTAGTGTGTGGCACAGAAAACAGCATACAGTGCTGGTATATGACATGTGGTGGTTAAACACTGTGGGTATGATTTGTCAGTTTTGCAGTGTTGCAGCCAGTGAGGCCTGCTAAAGCTACATGGGCTGACGACACCTTCAATGCATTCTGCACAACACTGTGCAAAATTATTACATAACTGTATATCTCACAACTGTCGCATAATTGATATTCCCACCATGAAACGTGAACTGTATATGTGCCTATATGTACATCTATATGTACAGCAATGGATGTTTATATGTATGTGTGTATGTATATGTATGTATATATATATATATATATATATATATATATATATATATATATATATATATATATATATATATAGAGAGAGAGAAAGAGAGAGAGAGAGACACGGGGTCATACTTCCTGCAACAGGTGCCTGGTGATCAAGGCATGGACTGAAGCTCAGTGTTGACACTGCAGTGCCATCCCTTCTTGCCAAAACACTGTACTCATTAACTACCACATAGGTAGTAGTCTACCTAACACCGAAGGTGTGATAAGGGAACATGGGACACAGGTGGACAGTAGCCTCCCCTTTGATAATCACAGTGCCACACTAGTCATGTAATCTGTCTATGTGGTACACGTCATCACAAAAGGTGTGTCATCTAGGGAAATATATGTCAGTGTTCCCCTGTACTCATCACACTTAAAACCCTTTATAGAGTACAATGCCCCATGTGGTATGTACCTCACATGACAACTACAGCAACTGGAAAGGTCACAGACATACCTCACAAAGAGTAATACCGGCCTCAAACAGATGCCCTATGCAGACCGACTCACAAAACCACAGCTAGACTGTGTTGCATACCGCCTACCCAGAGGTGACCTCTGCCTAACATACAGAGCTATGTCACACCCATAGCTGTTGGACATCCTCCACGTAAACATATCACAATTTCTCCAAGCTACACGCTCTAGGGCCCTAAACCTTGTCAGCTCACTAAACAGCACATGCTGGAGGGATAGATTCCTATCTCAGAGACATGCCATACTCTGGAACAATCCACCTATCAATAGCAAACAAAGCTCCTCATTAGCAGTTGTCATAAATACTCCTGATGATTGTTTGAGAGATGGGAAATACACCCTGGGAATCACCTCTGTGGCTCTGGTTGACAGGGGCAAGTGAAATTAAATTACATGTGTGTCAAAGGCCAGGGTAGTGTATGGCTAGGCTGCTGTAGGCCCTAGGGCCAATAGTATATTACCTACCTATGACATGATGCACACACACACACATGTACTTAGTGCAATAATTGCTATGTGAGGTTGACTGAGTGTGATGGTGAATGTGTTGGTGAATGTGTGCAAGGTCTGTAAAGGTGTTATAGCTTAGTGTGAAATTGTGTCTGTCATAGTAGTTTGTGTCCTAGCTGTGATCCCAGCAAAAGATGTGTATGCTATTGCTAGGCAGAAAGAGTAGTATGGCATACATTGTGATGTAGTCCCTTGTTGTCGACTGTGGTGTCCCATTGTAGGCTAAAGTAATACATGTATGCTTAGTGAGTGGTACTGCTGGTGAATCCAACTCCCGTATGAACTGTAGTACTACCTGAAGCTGTAGGACTAAACAGCACAGTATGGTGTATGTTCACATTGCTTGGAAACACTGTTTTGTGTGTTCCCTGTAGTCCTCACAGATTACATACCTCAGGCATAAGGTTTTGTAAGTAGTGACACACAGTACTCTATGGTACACAGGTAAAGCTCATCTGGGTTGGCATACATTTGTGTGTTGTATGTATGTCTGATGTGTGTGTAATTATGCCTGTACCATGCCCTCAATCATATGTGTGTTACAGGGTATACGTGTGTATCTAGCAACATGTATAGTCTAGTACAGCAGTATGCCACCTATATTAACAACTGTGCACATATGTTAGGCAGGCGTTTGGCATCAACGACTAGGGTGGTATACTGGGAATACTGTAACTGTACTGTACTGTACATTCATTGCAATGGATGACATCTGTCTTTATGCATTAGCTTGATATATACCTCCTGTGGCTAGGTGGTGCATTGTGTCACATACAGTGTGCCATGTACTAGTGTATAGTCTTACATACTGGCTTCTCTTTGCTGCTGTGCAGAACATGGTTTGCTATATAGAGCGTGCCAGGCACTGTCAGCCAGTTATGGCCTGAGCACTGAAATGTGGAACGTGTGTATCCTCTGACAGCCAATCGGATGCTATATATGGCAGTTAATTGATATCTGTACTTTAGAATGTTAAGTGTGTCACATGGCTTGCTCACCCATATTGTTTAATTGTCTTCCAGGGTCATGGCCCACAGTCGAAACCCATGTTATACAGCTGCAAAAGAACAGGAAATACACAGCAGCCTGGTGCAGCACTACAGCCTCCTGTTCTCTAGAACCAGCCAGAACCAGCATGAGCGGACTGCAATGCGGCAAGATCTTGTTTGTCTGGTAAATGACATAGGCATGCATAACCGGACATATGAGCAGGTACGCCATCACTGCAGTGATTTTTTTAGACATGTCCGGCAGCGTGTGTCTGATATCTGTAGACAACAGCTTGCCACAGGTAGTGGGGTAGCCATTCATCCCCCCCTCACCAGAGTGGAGGAGCTGCTCCTAAGCGTGGTGGCTCCTGGCCAACAACAGGAACAGCAACATACATGTATCATCATGGAGGCCAGAGCCACCCAGCATGTTGACATGGAGCGTGCAGGTAACATGCCATATCTGTAGACTACTGTTACCTGTATTGGTAGATTATGCATATGTGAGATGTGTACTGTGTGTTTAGCAGCTGTGCTGCCTAGTGTTGTGCAATACTGATATTTGGAATATAATGTGTATGCCTGTGAAAGTCGACTGTTGTACTACTGTAGTTTAGCAAACTCACAATAGCAATGCCACAGTTGTGGTCACTGACAAACTGTCTCATATTCTTGTAGGTCCCTCTGATGTGACAGCAAGGCAGCCAATCCATGCTGGTGAGTGTGTTATAAATTTAATATTGCTAATGAAATGTGCATTTCATAGGTGAGGTGTAGGCCATGTACATGTAACACACCTATGCATAATGCATGCTGTGCATGTTTGCTGTGAGACTATGCACATCTCAGTAATGTCAGTAGCTGCCTCAATCATATGCAATACACACAGCATCACACACAATTGTGGCAACACCGTACTGGACATTGGATAGGCATAATTGATACACATCAATTTTCCCAAAAAGGGAAGGCATCACTGATCAGTATTAGCAAAAAACTACGGGCACACATAAAATTGTCTAAGGCCAGCTTCGAGAGAAAAATTGCACAGGACACTAAGGATAATCACAAGGCTTTCTTTAGTTATGTTAGGAACCTGGGTGGTAATTCCCAGATATGCTCAGAATTAGTCCAAAATGACAAAAAATACACCGAACCCACAGACATTGCCAACATCCTAGCTGACAGGTTCAGCAAACTTCTCCCTCCCCACCAAAAGGGCAAATATCTATCCCAGCAGAGTGCTGCCCCCTGACATCTCAGATGCTCAGGTAAGAGCCGCCTCTCCAAAGCAAAAACACAGCATCAATGGGACCAGATGGTGTCCCGGCTGCATCCTACATGAACTCAAAGAAGAGCTAAACCCAAACATAAAACTACTGTTCAATCTCAGCCTTACTACAGGATATGTGCCCAAAGAGTGGCGTACAGCAACACTGGTCCCTCTCCATAAAGGTGGTGCCTCAACGGATCCTGTAAACTATCGCCCATAAGCCTGACTAGCTTGGTCTGCAAAGCTATGGAAAGGATCATCATGGACCTCATAAATAAAGATATTGGGGACCTACAAACACTGGATCCTACCCAGTTCGGCTTTGTTAAGGGCAGATCCTGCCTCTTAAACCAGGTTGATTTCTTTGAAACAGTCACCAAGGCCATTGTGATTTAGGGAAGGTGGTCCACACAGCCTACCTGGACCTCGCAAAAGCCTTCGATACAATACCCAACTCGGCATTATAGGTAAGTTCACCAGCTTAAATATAAACCCCTATGTCACTAGATGGATTGCAAACTGGCTCAAGGACAGAGCCCACATGGTTAGAATTGCTGGAGCCATGTCAGACTCAAACCAGTTACAAGTGGTGTCCCACAAGGCTCAGTCCTGGGACCTCTCTTGTTCGGTATATATTTCGGAGGTACAGGCCAACACGGAAGGACTGTGGCTGACCAAGTTCTCAGATGACTGCAAACTGGGTGCCATAATCGACTCTCCAGCCGACACAAGCATCCTCCAAAGGGCCTCATAGAAACATACAACTGGTGCCAGAGCCATGGCCTCAAGCTAAATGCCAAAAGTGTATAGTCATCCCTTTGGCAAAAACAAAGTGCCCACAAATTACCACATAGGTGGAAATCCATTAAGTACAGAAGAAGTAATTAGGGACCTGGGGACCCAAGTTGATAGCAATCTCTCATTTGACAACCACGTGGCCAAAGTGGTTAGAAAAACATTTTATATAGCCCACCTAATCATGAAGGGATTCACATCTAGATCAGGGAGGTCATCATGCCTCTTTACTCATCCCTCATCAGGCCCATAATTGAGTACAATGCCCCTTTGGGATGTACCTTACCAGACACCTGCAGCAACTGGAAAGACCCCAAAAGTACCTCACCAAGAGGATCAAAGGGCTCAAACAGATGCCATATGCTGCCGGTTAAAGAAACTCCAGCTCTACTCAGTGGCATACCGCCTGTTCAGAGGAGATCTGTGCCTGACGATAAAGCCATGTCCAACCTGGAATTAATGGACATGCTGCACCTCAGAAAATCCAAATCCCATCGAGCCACTGGCCGAGAGACTTGAACCTCAGCACTGAAATAAATAGGACATGCTGGAGGGACAGATTCATAACCCAGAGGCTCCCTTCACTCTGGAATAAAATCCCAGTCCAGGTTAGGCAGAGTCCCTCATTGACTCTCTTCAAGAGGAATCTTGATGAGTGGATGGGAGATCGTAGGTTTACCCCGGGTATCACTTCTGTGTCACTGTTAGATAGAGGCATAGTATACTAACCTCGAAAAAGGGCATAGCAAAATAAATTTAAAATGAGTGGTGAAAGCCAAACACATTCTGGCTAGGCTTATAAATGCCCTAGGGCAGATAGCCTAGTATGAACCTATGAACCTATGAACATGTACACAACATACACAACTTTGTCATACTCAGTACACCTTAACATGCTACACATGGCATATCCAGACACCCACTGTAAGGTCACACTTCACTATCCCACATGTCATCCACACAGCACACATAATATATCTGAGGGGTAGAGGCCTATCATGGGGCTGTGCGACACTCTTCAACAAATAACACATTCATGTTAGGCAATGCTCCCTATTGGGCACCTTACAAACCCATTTAACAATTGGTTATGTAATTGTGAATGTAGCCACGGTACTGCAGTTCAGGTAAAGCATGCTAGGTGGCAGTCTGGCACATATTAGTAGCCTTGAGTGACCACATGATGCATGATGATGATGGCTCATGGTACTACACACCATCCAGTTACAGTGACCACAGTACTACACATAGCAGTCATTGCTATGCACCTCAATGTTGTGTGTTTGTGCAAACATATGCACCTATACATAATATGCATAGCAATCACCATTTGTACAAAGTGACACATATATGTCTTGTAATGCTATTGAGTGTGTAGGTCACATGACACACATTGGGTATGTGTGATGTTTAATGTTGCAGTCATGTTGTAGCATGCCATGTCATGGCTGGCACTGGCATGTCCACAATATGTCCTACACTCACCATAACTACTGTACAATGGCCATGTTGAGCAATGGTATTCCATCACATATACATGCACCACTCATCCTGTGTGTATACATAGCATGCATGTGCTAAACCTGTGTCCACAATGATCTGCTACAGACACAGACACTGTAATCAGAAATGGATATCTATGTGACACACAGATACACATCCAGCCATGGTATGTATACCTGTGAGTGATGGTGCACAAGACATTGCAGAGCTTTTAATACTTGCACAGCAATGTTGTGTCCATGTACACATTGCATTCCAGGGTGAGGCCAATCACTAAACAACAACACACATGCATCAAAGCCATGTATACTGTTATGAGCAAGGGCTGTCTACACTCACACTGCATGGTCTTGAGCAACAGAATTTCTGCATGCTGACACGTGTGATATGACTGTTTGCCTTGTGATACTGTAACCCACCTTCAAACGCTGTTGAGTATGTTTTGGATTGCTGGTGGTGTGTGTGGGTATCTGCAGTAGTGAGGAGTGTATTTGTGTGCATGTGTTCATGTGTGCATGTGTGCATGTGTTCATGTGTGCATGTGTTGTGTTCTTGTGTGTATGTGTGCATGTGTGCATGTGTTCATGTGTGCATGTGTGCATGTGTGCATGTGTTCATGTGTGCATGTGTGCATGTGTGCATGTGTTCATGTGTGCATGTGTGCATGTGTGCAGACATCATGTACAGGTCGTAAAGTGTGTTTCCTGTGTTCCTCCCACATGTGCTGTGTTAGGGCTGGCTCACTGCAGCAGGGAAACTGATGTCACTGAGCCACATAGTGATAATGAAGATAGGTGTATTGAGGCACAGGCATGTTTACCAGGGTCTGTCATTGGGCCACCAATTGACAGTACACAACTGTCCACCCCATCCATGCACACAGTCATACTGCCAATACATCAATCACCAATGGCCTTAGGTGAGGGACAGCATACAGTCGGCATTGGCCAGGACAGTGTGGTATCTATGCAACATGCATCCCCTTACAGTAGTCATACCCAGATGTCTGGAAGGGTACCACATAGGCAGATGTCCAGGGGTTCTCGTAGGAGCACTGCTGCTCATCATGCCCCTGGCAGACGTGCCACAGGACTTACTACCTCACGCATGTTCCAGGCTGTCATGGAGGCGCAGGCACATATGGAACAGTACACCAGACAGGGACTAAGGGCACAGAGGCAACATAACACCGCTGTACTTGAGAGTATCCATGACCTAGCAGGTGCCATCCGCAATTACACTAAGGTCACTGATAGACGTTGGGGAGAGACATTAGATATCCTCCGCAATGTCATGTCCATGTGTCAGGACAGTGTGGGACAGTTGAGACGTCGACATGGACATATGCCAGCAACATCAGCAGCTGGCAGTCGCCGCGGACATCCCTCAAGCCACAGCCGCTCCCGTAGTGCCAGTACCAGCCCCAGCAATGTTGGGGGTGGTCTGTCCATAGAACATTCTAGAAGACCATGTGCATGTGGCTCTGGACAGTCCCAGCAGGGACCTGTGTCCAGTGTACAACCATCCACCTCTGGGGATAGTACCCAGTCTGGCTTAGTACCTGATACTGTCAGTAGCACCCCTGCCAGGCACAGGTACCATATCCGGGGCCAGAGACGGTGATCTGTAAAGCCTCACAGGTACAGTCTGTGGCTGTCCCACAAATACCCGTATATGGCAGCTACATGGTGGAACTGTGTGCATGCAGACACACACACACATACTCCGGACACCTAGGGCTAACACATACCCAGACACATTACAACAACATTGGCCCATTCCAGTATTCTTGCCCCCCCCCACACACACACACACCCACACATACATGTCGATTGGATGGCTCACTGTAGGCCTCTGGTAAACCAACAACACACCCTGTGCATATGATGAAACCTGTGCCGCCTCCTGTCATCTGTAATATCGATGCAGGAACAGGCTACCATGGTGCTGATGCACAGGGTGTCTATATAGCAGTATAGCAATTTTAGCATGTTGTCAGCAGTACAGTGTAATGATATGCTTGAAGGTGTAGCTGAGCAGGCATGACACATTAAAGCTATGATTGTCATTGTAGTGTTGTTTACACCAGTGTTGGATCCAGTTGTGTATTGTCCGGCCACGTGCCACTTGGCTGATGTGTGCAGTATTGGCAGCATGTGTTAGAGAGTGGACAGTATGTGTGGGATGTGTGTAGCACATATTTGCAGGTGTACAGTTGTGAACATGGTGGAGGTGCACTGTCTGCATGTACGTGCATAGTGGACACATGACCAGGGTGACATGCTCTGTATTACACAGTAACACTCCATAGTTTCTATTGGTGGCCAGTATGCATTGTACTACACACATTCCAGAACCTGACTACACATGTGTGTATGACATGGTTTGACACTGTGCTGTGGGTGATACTATTACTGTGTGTCATTGTTTTGCATTTTGGTACTATACATGACTTCAACAGCCTGACCATAACCAATCATTAGATGATGTCTTGACAACCGACACACAGATGTAGGACACACAGCAACATTTGGATCCTTCAGGTACTATACAATGGCAGTAACCACTGGTATTCACCTGCACCCATTACTGACACCACTCCTGTTTGGCATATAGCTCTCTTAGGTACAAGCAATCACAGTAGGGATATGTCCGTCCACATCTGGTAATGCATACTGTGGCCTATAATGCATTATCCAGATGACACACACATCCTCCACAAGGGTATCATACAGACAGATGCCTGTTGTCAAACACATGCTGTAAAGCTATAAGCCAAACTAAGCATAGTCATCCACCTTTACGGAACATATTATCCCCACAGTACCACATAGGTAGTAGCCACCAACATGATGAACAGGTACCGATGTGTACATACAACCAAGTGTTATGTCATCTCTCCTTTGTTTATCACATTTCCAAAGGTATTTTGGAATCCCTTGGTGGATTACATAGGCAATAAGGGGTCTGCATGCATATCCACATTGGTTGTTCTACACCTGTTATGAATAGTCATCATTGACACACTTTGCTGCGTTTGAACAGGTCTGACATATACCTCAGCCATAGACCCTCACTCACACATTCCAATAGGAACCATAATGACTTTGTGTGACACAAATGACCTAGGCTAGGGATCACTGCAGTGGCTGGGCTTGTCACAAGCATACAGATGTGACCTAAGGTCTAGGAAGCAGCAGCACATTCTGGCAAGGATGACAGCTGTGTTCTTGGGGAAAGCAGGGTTCCCACACATGCAATCATTGAGGTAACATGTACGTATATGTATTTGCCGCACAGCTAGCTCACATGTGCAATGCATACTGATATGTGATACAGTGGTAAAAGCAAAACCCACAGCACATTGACCAACAGTGTCACACACACTCACAAAGTGGAGGATTCAAACCCCTACCTAACTACTTCATGATACTACAGGAGTACGCATTAACACGATGCACTATGCACATTAGTGGGAGTTCTTATTTCCACAGGTATATTTGTAGGATGGTGACTTCATCAGACTTGACAAAGCTACTCTCCTAAAAGGTTGCTCCTTCCCAAGGGGAACACACACACAGTTGTCCAGTGCAGGATTTAAACCCCTACCTAATTTCTTCATGATACTAGAGAAGTATGCATTACACAATGCACATTATTGGGTGTTCTCTTTTCCACATGTATATTTGTAGGATGGTGACATCATCAGACTTGACAAAGGTTCATTTACCACTTTTGAGGTCTCTTACTACTCTCCTGAAAAGTTGCTGTTTCCTAAGGAGAACCCACACGAACAGTTGTCCAGTGCAGGAATCAAACCCTTACTTAACTACTTCATGACACTACAGGAGTGCACATTAACACGACGAGCTATGTACATTACTGGGAACTTGCTTTTCTACAGGTATATTTGTAGGATGGTGACATCATCAGACTTGACAAAGGTTAGTTTACCGCTTTTGAGGTCTCTTACTACTCTCCTAAAAGGTTGCTACTTCCCAAAGAGAACACACACACAGTTGTCCAGTGCAGGATTCAAACCCCTGCTTAACTACTTCATGACACTTGAGGAGTATGCATTAACACAACGCACTATGCACATTACTGGGAGTTCTCTTTTCCACAGGTATATTTGTAGGATGGTGACATCATCAGACTTGACAAAGGTTAGTTTACCGCGTTTGAGGTCCCTTACTACTCTCCTAAAAGGTTGCTCCTTCCCACGGAGAACACACACAAACAGTTTTCCAGTACAAGATTCAAACCCCTAACTAACTACTTCTAGATACTACAGGAGTATGCATTAACACAACACACTATGCACATTACTGGGAGTTCTTATTTCCACATTTATATTTGTAGGATGGTGACATCATCAGACTATATGAAGTGGGTTACATTAGGTGACATTAGATGGGCTACATTGAAGGAATGTCTAAACACTTTGGCCATGTGATCATCAAAGGTGAGTTTACTATCTACCTGTGTCCCCAGATCCATAATGACTTTCTCCGTACATGCTGAATTACCACCTATGTGGTAATTTGTGTGCACTTTGTTTTACCCAAAGGGGATGACTATGAATTTTTTGCCATTCAGCTTGAGGGCATTGTTTTGACACCAGGTATCTGTCTCTGTAAGACACTTCTGGAGGATGTCTGTGTCAGCTATACAGTCGATTATGGACCACAGTTACCATTCATCTGCAAACCTGTTCAGCCGTACACCTGCCATGCTTGCCTGTACCTCTGAGCAGTATCTACTGAACAGGTGGGGTCCCAGGACCAAGACCTGTGTGATGCAATTTGTGACTGGATTAGAGTTGGACATGACACCTGCAACTATGAACATGTGTGTTTGATCTGTGAGCCACTTGGCCACCCATCCTGTGACATAGCTGTTAATGTTCAAACTGGTACACTGGTCTATGATGACAGAGTGGGGAATGGTGTAGTAAGCCCTTACTGAGGTCCAGGTGGGCTGTGTGGACTACTTTCACCTCCATCTATGTTCATGGTAACTGTTTTAAATAAGTCAACTTGGTTTGGGAGCCAGGCTCTGCCTTTAACAAGGCAAAGTTGTGTAGAGTCCAGTGTCTGGAGATCTCCAATGTCTCATTGTATGGGTCCCATGACAATTTGCTCAATAGCTCTGCAGACCCGGCTGAGTAGACATATTGGACAATGGTTTCCAGGTTCTGTTTTGGCACACCCTTTGTGGAGCTGGATGACTGTTAGTGTATGCCATTCTTTGGGTACATAGCCTGTGGTATGCTTGAGTCTGGACAGTGAATGTAGGTGAGGGTGTAGTTCCTTATGGGCCTAGTGTTAGATGCAGCCTGGGACGACATACAGTCACATTGATGTTATGTTCTTAGCTTTGGTGAGGGCTGTCTTTACCTGCATGTCCATGACGTCTGGGTCTCTGCATCCTTCTGTGATGGACACAGGCCCTTTTGGGGGTGATGGGGGGAGTTTAGACTGAACTTGTCCCCCTGGATGTAGGCAATGAAAGTTGGTTTGGTGTATTTCATTCCTTTTTTCAGTAGCTGACAGCATATTTGGAAGTTGACACCTACATGTCTGGTATAGCTACAGAAGGCTTTGTGGTTGTTATTCTTACATTCCTTGGCTATTTGTCTTTAGAAACCATCCTTGGATTATTTTATGAGCGATCATTGTTTCTTCCTGGTAATGATCAGTGATGCCTTCCCTTTAGTGAAGTTGGATCTATCATGTGTTCATTTCCTCCTTCTCTTGTCTAGCTTATTTATGGACAAATAAAAACCTGCTTGTTGTCCTATTTTTGGATGAGTGCATCTTGGTTTTATTTGTGATGTCTCATTCCATGCATCCCTGTAGATACTCATAGGATGCACTTGTAAATGATTATGCAGATTGCATACCATTGTCCTATAGCAAGAGGTCTTCGGAACATTCCACTTTGGTCTTGGGAGGTGTGCAGTTTGCTTTTGCAAATGTCTTCACAGTGATTTCATTGGCTGGGTGTGGGGGCGGGATGTGGATGTCCAGTGTGATTACTTAATGATCTGATATTACCAGCAAGGAGTTTATCTCTGTTGTGGAACACAGGTACCCCATGTTGGTGATGATCATGTCCAGTATATTGTCACCTCTAGTGGGCGTGCTGACCAGCTGTTCCAGGCTGTTAGAGTTTCTTAACTCTAGGACACATTGGGCAAGGTACGTTGTATACAAGTAATTCACCCACTCAATGTTTGGGTAGTTGTAATCTCCTCATATAATGGTGTTTGATAGGACCTTTATATTTGCCATTGTTCTCTGGAATACTGAGTGAGGTTCCTGAGACAAGGCACATGATCTGTAGCATGCTACAATCTGATGGGCAGCCTTGTCCAATCTTTGTTGCACTTGCATGGTCTCCAAGACCTCATGCTGTGCCAGTAACCTGAAGGTGTGAATATCCATAAGGTAAATGGTTACACACCTTCCTTTTGTATTTCACTCGTGGTTTTGGGTCCAAAGGTCAAAGTGATTGTGAGTGTGTTATGTGGATCATATCCAACAGTTCTATGTTTGACATAGCTTTGTATGTTGGCAGTGAACACCTCTGAGTAGGCGATATACAAGGGGGTACATATGGAGCATTTTGCGATGGTCTGTGTATGGCATGTATTTCAGGCCACTGATGCTCTTTGTGAGGTATTGCTGCTGGCTTTCCAGTTGTTGTGGTTGTCTTGTGAGGTACATAGCAACAGTGGCGTTGTACTCTTTTATAGTTCTAGTGAGTGGTGAGTAGAGGGGAACAATGTCCTCTTCTATTCTGCATGAGACACATTTTGTGATGAGGCGTGCCACATAAGAGGGTTTCCTGACTACTGTGGGAATGTGCTTATCACAGTTGTATCCACTGGCCACCTGTGACCCATGGTCTCTTGTCACACTTACAGTGTGAAGTATACTACCACCTATGTTGTAGTTCTTGGCCACAGAGTTTTTAACAAAGGTGATGATAATGCACCTTTTAGCATTGAGTTACAGCCCATGGCTTGGACAACAGACATCTGTCTCAGTGAGGCCCTTTTGTAGGATGTCCACATCGTTAGTGTTTACAATGATGGCTCCTAGCTTGCAGTCCTCTGGAAACTTCAGTAGCCACAGGCCTTCCATGTTAATGTTTTCTTCAGGGAAGTCAATACTACACATCCTGGGAAGTTATCTAGTCCCATGGCTGCTGTGATACTGGCTTTGAAGAGTGTATTTTACCTGTGCAGCCGTGATGACAGCAACTTTGCAGTCTTCCATTATAGAGATGTGCTCTTTCATGGGTGAGAGGGGGGTAAAGTTAACACTGCTCCTATCTGCCAGGATGTTGGCAATATCAGTTGGCTCTGTACATTTAGTGCCATTGAGCTGTAACTCAGAACAGATCTGAGTGTAACCATGACATGGACCTGTCTGTTGGCCAGAAATCCCCTGAGTAGACAGTATGCAACAGAGTACAGATTGGGTTACATTCAGTCTTGTTGCATGGGGCAATTATTTGAGGCCAGTAATCCTCTTGTTAAGGTACTTCATTGGTCTTTCTAACTGCTGAACGTGCATAGTCAGATTCATCGCAAGTGTATTGTGGTACTCTCTGACAGGTCTGATGACTGCTGAGTAGTGGCAACCTCCTTTGACCTACATGCACAGACCTTGGCAGCTTGTGTGAACACATAGCAGGATTTTCAGATCACTTTGTGAATCTGTTTCTGGAAGTAGAGATGACTATACACATTTGTCCATAGATCCCTTATCATCACATCCGTATTTAGCCTAAGTGTGTGAGCATGCCCAGTATGACTTTTCAGTATCTTCCTGCCTGACATTTGCGTTGTTTCTTTAAGTGTGTGAGCATGCCCAGTATGACTTTTCAGTGTGATGCTGAATGAAATCCACTACATTTGTTGGAGTGTATGAGCACGCACAGTATACACATTTATACTATATGTGTATGGTAAATCAAGTTGTATTTTTACAACAGGGCTCACCTTTGTGTTATAGCTCAACAGGGATCATGCTGTGCCTGCAGGACTTCCATGAGACACTTTGCATAGACTTATCAACATTTCTACATACAGGGGGGACAGCTATTCTTTGTACATTTCTACCCGTGGGCACACCAGATTGTTACTGTGGGTGTACATAGGATGTGGGTTTCACCTGATACTTATACACATTTGCTGTGCCTGCACTGCTATGTGCAGGACACCATTACAGTCTGTACTGTTGCCTATCGTACTGGCTTGAGGCATACTACTGTACTACAGATCTTAGCATCCAATGTCACGTATATTAGCTTGTGACTTCATAGCCTAAACAACCCACATCACAACACCTGGCCTGATGTTCTCTGTCTGCATAGGTGTGTGGGGGAGGTTACCCATTTGCCTCTTTAGGGGCATGATACAGCATTGCTTTGTGTTTGCATTACTGTACAATTGTCCTGCTGTGTGTGTGTGCCACTGGCATGCTATCATGGCTTAGTGGTTCAGTACTGTGACTATAGTGCACAGTATCCTGGGTTCAAGCCCTGTCACTGCTTTTTATTTTCATGCCGGCCAGACCAGACTGCTTAAGGAAGAGTAAAGCAGATATAAGCATGTTTAACTGTCTTTGCTCAACTGTCCCTGACCTTGCCCAACAGTGCACAAGTGATTTTGTTTACATATACTAGATATTGGTGAAAGCTGCTTAGCACTGCTTTATATTGCTTAAAACATGTCAATCATGCCTCAGGTGGTGCTGCATGGCTGCCTATGTCGGATGCACATACTACACTGCCTATACATGTTTGGAAACAGGTAGTGTCAAGTTAGGCATCCCTTTTATTTTATGTGCAAGTCAGAGAGAGGTATCATTTCCAGGGTTCCTACTGAGCCAGTGTATGTGCTATGCGTTGCCTCTTTGCCAAGGACAAGGCATACTGGGCATGCCTCCTTCTGCCTACTGGGGCAGGCTCAGGTTGTTCCTCCTCCGAGTCACGCTCTGCCTGTGCAGGCCTTGGCAATGGTGGGGGGCTGTTTGGCCCTGCCCCATGCTGTTCCTGCTGCAGCTGTTTTCGCAGGATCATATTGTGTAGCATGGCACATACTATGACAATTTGGGTACATGTAGTTGGTGAGTACTGCAAGGCTCCACCAGATGTGTCCAGGCACCAGAACTGTGACTTGAGCATCCCAAACACACACTAGATTACATTTCGTGTTTGTGCATGTGCCTCATTATGGAGTTCTTGTTCAGGTGTGTGTGCATTTCTGATGGGTGTAATCAGCCACGGCTCCAGCGCATATCCAGCATCCCCCACTAGGTGACCATCAGGGATGTCCCCATTGGCAAATGTCTGGTACAGCTGTAACAGATGCCAGATATGGGAATTGTGGTAGCTTCCAGGGCAGCCAGCACACACATTCAGTATTATGCCCTGGGCATCACACACGACCTGGCAGTTGATGGAGTGGAAGCCCCTGCGGTTAATGTAGGCCCTACCCCGCTTACCAGCTGGTGCTTTGATGTGTATGTGCATGCAGTCAATTGCACCCACTACCTCAGGGTATTCCGCTATTTGCTGGAAGAGACGCATATTGCTGGCCAATACCTCACGGGAATTGGGGAAATATACATGATCACCGACATGTGCTGACATGGCATTCAGGAACTGGTGCAGTACGCTTGATGCTGATGCCTGTGAAATCCCCATCATATCACCAGCTGGTCTCTGGAAGGTACCTGTTGCTAGTATTCTTAGGCCAACACATACCTTGGTTTCCACTGGGATGGGTTCCTCTCTGTTGGTTCTGTGTGTGAGGCGTGGCCTGCACAGCTCTACAATTTGCTGCAGGAGCTCTCTGTCCACTCTATAGTGCTCCACTATCTCCAGCTCATGTAGCCCCTGGTAGGTTACCCTGGGTCTGTACACTCTTCTCCGTCTCCTCACTGTGGGTTGCTCAGCAGCATTCGCAATGGCACCACCCTTAGCATCTTGCACATGTTGCCTTATAACAGCAATGGCAGGCCCTAACATTTTTATGTCTCAGTTTAAGCTTTTTAAGTTTTCACTTCTCTTTGTTGACTGCAGTGTTGCAGTGTTTCTGAGAAAAACATGGGGGAATGTTGTTTGCAGAGTTTTAAGTGCTGGGCTGGGCTGGGTTACTGTACTGCCTATGTAATTGGCTGATTCTGATTGATTTCACCTGGCAGCTCTGCTAGTTCTCCTTGGTTAACTTCCTACTACTTTTTTTCCTTCCTTTTCCCTTTCTGTTTTCACAGGGGGCAGCACCGTGCAATCAAGCGCAAACACGTGCACACGAGAGCACACGCATGCACACAAGCTTACATAGGCTTACACAAGCTTACACAGGCTTAGGCGGGTGCACATTCATGTATACAAGCTTAGACGGCCTTACACAGGCTTACACAGGTGCACACAGGCTTAGACGGGTTTACACGCATGCACACATGCGCACACCCTTGCACACAGTGTAAGCAGATTTGCAAGAAACTTTAGTGATAGCCACGGCGCACACCTTCAGTTTCTGGGTTTCAGTTTAGACAACTGTAGACACACCTCTTTTAGTCCTGAGTAACTCACAGCAAACACATGCCACTCTGCTCCAATCAGCTTACAGTCTTTTTGATACATACCCCCTCATGATGTCACCCATCTTCTACTCTGTTACTCCCCTTATCCTACTCTTACACTCTAGGGACATGGTTCACATAGCAGGGAAAATTGGGATTCACTATCCTTATCCTCATTTGCATAGGATTGCCTACTAATGCTTGGTTACATCTCTTAGACTGAGCTTCCCCCCTTAGCAACCTCTACTCAGTAGCCATGTTGTCTTCAGCCTGCCATTCACTTGCATGGCAGTTGAATATTTTGAATAAAATCCCTATTTGTGGGTTTTATTTTTTTGTTTTTATGGTTTTTAGAGCGCAGCACATTTGCGCAGTGCTGCGCTACGCTTAAACATCGGAGATCGAGTAAAAAAAAAATATTTTTTATTATTTTGCAAAACATAAAAATGCCAATGGCCATATATTTGGCCATTGGCATGCTTCCTCAACTGGATGCATTCTTTATTTGGAGCTGTCATGGCTCCGTTTTGCTATTTGCAGAACGGTACTCAGTTGCCAACCGAGTACATTTCTGCAAATAACACTACTCTTGCTCGGACAGGTTAGTGTTTCCTGGATCGCAAATTTACCTCATTTGCATAGCTTTCAACAGCAAATGAGGTAATTTGCATAAACTAACCCTGTCCATGCAAGAGTCATTTTAGGAGCTCTCTTGCAAGCCCCTGCTGGCTGTTCCTGGATCGCTCGGCAGATATGTTGGCTGCATGGAGTCTTACTCTAGTCTTAGACTCCATGCAAGCCTTCGTGAATCTGGCCCACTGTGTAATTTGACTGATTTTACCTGAATATGCAGGCAGAATGTGAGCTTTACTTGATATCTTTATCAAGCCGCACATTGAAACAGCTGTATGAGAATCTACGATTTATACAGATATATACCTCCACTTGGGCCAAATCCTTTAACAAGAGGCTGCCTTAAATAGTAATTATTAAGACTTTACACTGAAGACAATGTACTGGCCCAAGTAAACCCCTTCAAGTACCATGGTTGCAATCCCAAATAAAGGATTGCATACTCTTCTAAGTGGATTATGCAAATTAAGTAGCATACAAGTCTTCATGGGTGGGGCCTTTCTGCTTCCATACTAATCAGGCTATTTGCTGGGGTACTGATTTGGGAAAGTATTAATGGCTCTCGTTCATCTGAAATATATAGCACACCCTTTGGGAAGACCAACAGGTCTGTTAGACCCCAAAATGTAGAAGGTGTTCCACACCATGACAAGTCAGAGCAATGCTGTAATGTGTGGATGATTATGGCTGTCTACAGTTAGTGTCATCATATACTTTAGTGTCCACTGTTAGCACATACCACACTATTTAAAAATTGGTGGGTTGAACATGTTGGGGGGAAATTTCTGTAGGACTCATGTCATATTTGCCTCATATTCTTTTTTATTTTAATATTTATGTAAAGGACGTTTTTCCATAGTTCACAACAGTTGTCAATTCTGGTTTACTGGCCACCTTCATTTTTCCCAGCCCCATATCCCTTTTAAGTCTCTGACTTCTACACACCACATTTCCTCACATTTCCTTTGCAGTCGATACACTATCATCTTTGTATGCATAAGCAGTAAGCACTGATCAGCAGAATCCTGTTTGCTTACCATGACAAAAATCCCTAATGATGATACCAGTCAGTAATGGATTAATGAACTATTAACAAAAACAGTCAGTGGCAAGACAACATGCACTGGCACATCCATGTTGTTCTTCCTCTCCCACCCACACCAGAGGTAGAATGCAGTGTTTGCAGGTGGTCAGTACCTTGGTTAATGGTAGATGATTTGTCTTATCAGTCTTTCTCTTCTCCCTCCTCCCAAATTAATGTTTTTGTATGCTGTTTCACCTTGTGAATGGCATAACAAATACACATATTGGTAGCATTTCTTGATGTATGGAAATGAATTGACTCTTTCTTGATGAAATAAGTAAGTATGGTTGGACATGACTTCTTTGGTATCTATCGTCTATGTGCTGCTTGGGATAATCAGAACTAATTTGTTTTCTTCTACATCAGTCACCGCTCCCTCATACACATATCTATACATAGTCTGACCCTCACTCAGATGACCTCTCCAGTGCCCACCCTACATTAGTGTCCGTTGCCCACCTCACATTGCACAGCTCCCCTTATACCTGTACTCTGCTGCTCTCCATGATCCTCTCACTACTACATTTATATGCAATTGAATAGTCCCAGACATACATAACATGAGTTTATAATTCAGTTTGTTTACATGGAAGCTCCAGAATTACAATGCTCCTCCCTGGCACTATCTGACAGTGTGCAGTAGTGATCACAGACTACATTACTTGCAGTGAAACTCTGCCTTCTCTCACTTGCCTTCTCCATATTTGGGGAGGGGGGTTCCCACAACATGATGTAGGGAAGTATTTCTTCTCAGTGGATAAGCATTACTGCACTGCCTGAACCCTACTGAAATTCTTCCCTGACTGTTCAGCATTAAAACCTCATATTATAGCATTGCAACCTCTCAGAAAAATATTAACCAGAATACTGAGCTTCTACAGTATGCTGGGGGGGGGGGGGTCTAGACTCCATGTGAAATGCTGCAGTTCATGCCTACATAATTACTATCTTCTAAGCTCCTCCTCAGTACAATGGGACCACCTCAGCTAGATTAGTACAACCAAGCAACTGCGTGGCCATCTTTTCCACAGGAAGTTATTTATTATTATTACAGTGCAGATGCAAACTGCATATAGGATTCTTTACTAGCACTGTTTTAATTTTACCTTGGTTGCATAACTGGCATTAGACATTCAGAGTATTTTGGGTTGTACCCCAGAAGACACTGAAAAACAACTGTCATCAAGCTTCAGACAAGCTGTCGCTCCTTCACAGAAGAGGCATTGAGAAAGCTAAAAGCAGCCTACTGTCTCCTCACTAACTACTGCACACCTCCCAGTGTCTGGAAACGTGTCACACCCTTAGATTTCCTGGCCAGAACATCTAATGATCAGTTACTCCCTAGTAGTCCTAGATGTATAAGATAAATTGTTCCACTGGGCTACACCTTCTAAGTGATAGTATGCCAACTTCTGAATCCTACAAAAATGTGCACCTAGCAGTTGGCATTAAATATTATACACAGGGTTGACCTTCATAAGTGTGTACTTTTCACACTATTTACTCTCCTACAGAAATAAAATCAGAACATAGAGTTTATATGGAGAAAAAAAGACCACACAGAAAAAGACATAGAATAAAATGTAGGACAAGTTGTAATATAACACATTAAACAGCTCAAAGTGTCACAGATTCAAAAATTGTATTTTTAGACATACCTTGGCTTGTTTCTGAGATATTATATGTGTTTCCAGAAGATGCTGAGAAAGAACGTACTTTTTCTGAGCATCATACAGCCTCAGAAGTGGCACTGGGTATTGGTGTGTGTGTGTGTGTGTGTGTGTGTGTGTGTGTGTGTGTGTGTGTGTGTGTGTGTGTGTGTGTGTGTGTGTGTGTGTGTGTGTGTGTGTGTGTGTGTGTGTGTGTGTCATGGAACTTCAACTACAGGTTGATTTTATAATCACACAAAATACATAAAGAAGTTTAATGTTGATATACACAGTCAGAACAAATCCCAACCTGCTTTACCTTATAGTATTCCTGCTACATGTTCCTCTCTGCTTGCTATATTCTTTTTCTTGTTTTCCTGTACTCCTATCCACTTCCCACCCTTTTTAATGAACTAATGCTTGCTGGACTCCCATTCACTGCCCCTTCCAACCTTCTGTTTTCCCTTCAGTGCTTGCGCTGTCATTCTGTCAATATGGACAACCATTTGTATATCTCATTCATGTTCTGACAAGTTTTGCACAATGCAGCACCAAGATCACAGCTGTACCCCTCTTCACAGAGGTGCAATTCAAAAATATGGCTCTGCTTCATTTATGAAGTATTCTCTATGTGTCACGTACTTATGCTCTTTTCACCTGTTTCTCTATTCAGGTATATTTAACATACTGTTATCTACTTATGCAGCATTACTTCTCTGACACCTTAATGCACTGGGCTGTGAATCAAGCCCCATGCTTTTGTGCACTGCTCAGGCATTCTTTTCCTCACTAAAGTTTTATACTATATAGATCTCTGTTAAGAATTTTTTTTTTATTTAACACTTAGACAGGCCACTTACTAAATAGCCACTATTATAGCAATAATGCCTTACTCACGGTTGGCGTGGTTTGGGTGGCCCGAGGGACCAAACAAACCGTGGGTAAATTTAGCATTACCCACACCCAGAAGTGGGTTATTGCTATTATACCATGACATTATTTAAGAACAACTGTTACTTCCCTTAAATAATGGCATAGTATAATGCCTGTTTACTGCCCTTCCGCAGATGTCTGGCATCCGGCGGTAGTTCTGATGTACTGCGCCTGCACAGTACATCAGAGTTGTGGCAAGCAACAGAGAAAGCAAGATCTCTGTTGCTCTTTTTATGTTAAATGAGTTTAACATAGAGACAGTAACGGACATCTCCGTTGCTTATTTTAACTGTCTCGCCATGTTAAACTCATTTAACATAGCGACACTCAAAAAGCAACGGAGATCTTGCTTTCTCCATTTTTTAACATTACCGCATATAAAATAGGTTTTACATATGAGACAGTTTTAAAATAAGCAACGGAGATCTCCATTGCTTATTTTAAAGCTGTATCCCTATGTTAAACCCATTTAACATAGCGAGACAGTGTTTAAAACGAAGTTATACTAATGGAAAAGTCCGGGCGCGGACCTTTTCCATTAGTATAATTTACAACGGGCACGCTGGCCAATCAGCGTGCACGTTTTGGGGGGATCATGGTATAATTACTGATATTACACACAAAATTATCTTGTGCATGATAACTAAAATGGTAAGAGTGGAGGAGGCTGGTGCTTTTGTAACCCTCTTCCAGCATTCTGATACTGCAAGTTAATATCTAAGTCAAGTAACATTATCATACACACCTTATGTGATACTGTTTTTCTTAGCATTATTTTTTTGTTTTACAGAAGCTTGTTACACCATAAGAACTACTACCCCACAGACCATCACAAATATGATAAAATGTAATTCTCGGTATCAGTTTTATATACTGCACTACATATCTTGTTAATGACTCCATACAAATATCTGTTATTTGTAATTTCTTTGCCCACTGGCTCAAGCCATTGCAGAAAATGGTCTGCCAACCAGTCGACAATTCACTTATCAAGTTAACAAATGTGAAATAAATAAATAAACACATTTTACTCTAAACACATTTTACTCCTCTCTTCACCTTAATTCTGCCAAACTCAAATAAACTTTGTATCAAAAAACTGTAGGCCAGATTAATGAATGCCTACACTAAGTGTACGCTTAAGTGTACACATTCTGTATTCAAGAACATCCCTGCTGCATTACTTTCTAGTCACTCAGGAAGATTACACTAAGTGTACACGTAATCTACACTTTGGGGTAACCTTTATAAATCTCCCTCACTACATAAGGCTGCAAGAAAATCAGTAGAAAAACTATAGAGGAAGAAGGAATGAATTATGCTTGGGTTGTCTATTCACTCAGAACGGTGTACACTTAGTCTGCACTTAGAGCAGGCATTCATTTCTGTTCAAATCTAACTGGCTGAAATTGTTAATTATGTCATGGTTCCAGACACATGGCTGAGTCTGAGGATACTCACATCACTGCACATGCAATGAAAATGTGTAAAATCTCGTCATATTCACATGGCTAAGCTGCTTTAAAAACAGCAAAATGAATATTGCACACAAAGTATTCTTCTGCTGATTTTCAAGATGTTACATCTGATGTACTTCCTACTCCATCTCCTCTTACCAGAATTAAAGCCAGGGAGGATGATTGGATTGCAAGTAGTATCAGGCAGGAATAGCTTTAATAGGATGATTCACATGCCAGTCAGTCAGAACCTCCCCTGCCCCACCTCCTACACTAATTATGCCATTCACAGTACTGGAGTAAATAATATTGTTTTACTAGGCCAACAATTGCTTTTATTGTTACAAACCCATGGCCTTTCACTTTTGGTTTATAGTAGTGTAGATTAGAAGTTCGTAATTTGGCTAGATGTTGTTCTTCTGAGGTATATCAACGGGAGTTGTCCTAAAGACTGAGGAGAAAATATACTCTGTGAAGATAAACTTCATTATAGGCCACATCTTATCAAATGGCTAATAGAGAACATTATACCCAGGCTGTAACTTGTAAATTATTCCTGCTGTTTATCCGCAGTACTGTGACCTAGGAGCAGCAGTCACAGCTTTAGTCATTCTCACTAATTGACTGACATGTAACTGTGCTTTGTGGTCTCTTCAAGTCCAAGAAAACAAAACAGTGGTGCAACACAACAGTTGGTGACAACAGCTTACTATTTACCTACCAGAACTAAATGGAATATCTTGGGACCTGTCAGACTAAATAAAAACAATCACTAAACATTTATTACAAACAGCAAAAATATATATTATATGCAGTACTGTACATGGCTAGTATGTTAAATACCATACTGTTCAAGTCATCCTTGCCTAACCTCTACTTTCCATGAATGAGGGTCTGTAGAGCAAAAGTAATGCAGGTCTTCTTACTCACCAGTACGTGGAATACCAGTCACCCTAAACAGTAGAGATGACAGGCCATAGCAGGCCTCCACTTTCATGGAAGGACTTGCAGAAGGTTCACTAGCCAGTCACTGGACTGACTTTGCAGGAACTAGAGCAATTATCTACATCTGGCTGGTGTACTTAATGTGGCACTAGCATTAGTGGTCATATCCACAAATCCATACTAAAACCAAATAGCAATGTAAGAGTCATGCCCTACATGAGACTCAAACCCTAGCATATTAACAATGTTCAATATGTGTACACAGACAGCATGCCGATGTGCAGCTGTATATAATTATACCTCGTGTTGCTGAGGTACTTCTACAAAATATAGTGATTCATCGATTAAGGCAGATTCTAGCTTCTTTAACATAAATAAGGTGTAAAACAGTACTTATTTGTAGGTTAATGGGCAGTCTGTCTTTTTGCGTATCAAAGCACACAGCATGGAAAAATGAGCAGTGGACATATTTCATCAGTTTGATTCACTTTCTGCCAGCACAGAAGCAGCAGATACATAGAGTACAGCTCACACGAAGTGCACAGAGGTCTACCTTTTGCTGGTAAGAGGTATGTGTGCAGTGTAATGTGAATATCCCCTTTTGCATGCTGCTGTAATTGAAAGGTTGATTGATTATGACTACTGGGAAGGGTTGCTTATGCTGCAGAAGGCTCCTAAAGCTGTACTCTGCTGCACCTGTTCAGAAACAGATCATGCAGCGGAAAGCAGTCCACTAGCACAGAACAGATATCTCCCTCCTCAGCCAGACAGCCCTGGGCTTTTTAATACCACCAGCTGTACCTTACCACCTTCTTGCACCTGTTCTCATACAAACTAATGCAGCAGACTGGATAGGAGCCCACTGACACTGGCAGCCTTAGGTCAAAACAACTAATTTGCTAGAAAGCAACCTTCTTTGTTGGCTTGTTGCACAACATGGTACTTAAGAATCACATTGTTGCTGCACTACTTTAAGAGAATCGTTGAACTTTTTTCTGAGATAGTATTACATAAAATAAAATAAAACAATAATGTGGTTATTTGAAGTATCTATCCTTGCTTTAGAAGGCTGAGAAATAGATACCCACTACAAAAAAATGATGCATTCAGTGTATTCCGTAATGTTTTAATTAATACAGTGCAGCTTACTCTTTATTTATTGCTATTACTGTAAAATGTTAGAAAAAAAAATAAAAGGAAATGCATCCTTTTTAGTTGTGCCCATCAAGAATGTTTAAGCATGGAAAAGCTATATTCAGCTCTGGTGTGTGTGTGTGTGTGTGTGTGTGTGTGTGTGTGTGTGTGTGTGTGTGTGTGTGTGTGTGTGTGTGTGTGTGTGTGTGTGTAACAGGCACTTCAGAACCAGAGTGCAAAAAACATGTTTTCTCCATCTGCACAGTTACGGCAGTAGCTCCCCTGCTGTGCAACAGTTACTGTATATTAAAGAACTATAATTAAAGACCAGGTCACAAAGTCTAAAACTCAAGCTTGCCTGTTATTATTTTTATGACAAAATGTTCTGGACTGTAATCAATACATTTTGCTCAGTCTGACAAATGGTGCAGAGGGTTAAAGCTATGAGCTGTATTTCTGCAGTACAGGGTTTGATTTTGTCAGTTCTCACTTTTGTACTGAGTGACTCTGAGGAAATCACTTAGCCAAACTGTTATTCCTGAAACTCTTTGGGGATATTTTCTGAACAATTACAACCCTGACTCTTCCTGGGTTTTTTCTATGAGTTTTGAGAACATTTCTGAACAACTGAAAGTCTTCTCTTTCTTAATAACACACACACACACACACACACACACACACACACACACACACACACACACACACACACACACACACACACACACACACTAGGGTTACCACCTTTTCAAATGTCCAAAGTGGGACATTTTTGGTACAAACGTCAGATTTTGCAGGCCAAAGCATACTCACGGCCAGTACAAAGGGCAGAACTTCACTTTTTTGCATAAGTAAAAGATTATTCTTGTAGCATTCTAGTTGCTTATTCTGTTTCCTATAACATTTAGGTGTTTCAGATTCAGAATAACTGTTTTATGCAACTATTACATAAAATATAGGAAATAATTTTGTCCTAAAATCTCAAGACATTTGCCATTTTTACAATTTTTTTGCAGGACACAACTGGCCAAAGAGGGACTGTCCTTCACAAAGTGGGACAGGTGGTAACCCTAACACACACACACACACACACACACACACACACACACACACACACACACACACACACACACACACACACACACACACACACACACACACACACACACACACACACACTCACACCGCACACACACACGTACCTGCTTGCTAGTCTCCATCAGTCTTCAGTTCAGTAGTGTAGTGGCAGAATGAAAACAAGCCATATAGTGAAAAACACCCCTGCTCAACAGTACTGAGCAGCACAGTACTGCAGCAGAAATAGTATTGGACAGTGAAGCAGAACATCCAGGCAGCAGAATGAATGAAACAAAACATTGTGTGGGAGAGAAATGTCAAACAGAACAAAAAAAAAACATTGTGGTGGCAAAAAAACTCAAAGCATTGTTGTTGCAGAAAAGTCGAGACGTGCAGAGCTAGAACACAGCACATCAGCTGTTATCTGTTCTCCTGTTTTTTCTCTGACCTGACAGAGATTGGTCAATCAAGATGGATACTGGGTAGGCTAGTGCCAGCAGCAATTTGTAGGAATTCACTTGGGAAGTTGTCTACTGCTAATTTTGTGGGTTTAAGTTTAGTTAAGAGTTTTCTTATGTTGGAGGTAGGAATGGGAGAAAATGAGAAGAGTGTGGGAGATTACTGGGTGAAGGTGTGGGGGGGGGTTGTGTTGTCTCCGGGGATTACTGGGTGAAGGTGTGTGTAGGGAGTTGTGTTCATAGGTTCATAGGTTCATACTAGGCTATCTGCCCTAGGGCATTTATAAGCCTAGCCAGAGTGTGTTTGGCTTTCGCCACCCATTTTAAATTAATTTTGCTATGCCTTTTTTTGAGGTTAGTATAATGTGCCTCTGTCTAACAGTGACACAAAAGTGATAGCCAGGGTAAACCTATGATCTCCCATCCACTCATCAAGATTCCTCTTGAAGAGAGTCAATGTGGGACTCTGCCTAACCTGGACTGGGATTTTATTCCAGAGTGAAGGGAGCCTCTGGGTTATGAATCTGTCCCTCCAGCATGTCCTATTTATTTCAGTGCTGAGGTTCAAGTCTCTCGAGCGCGTAGCTCGATGGGATTTGGATTTTCTGAGGTGCAGCATGTCCATTAATTCCGGGTTGGACATGGCTTTATACGTCAGGCATAGATTGCCTCTGAGCAGGCGGTATGCCACTGAGTAGAGCTGGAGTTTCTTTAACCGGGCAGCATATGGCATCTGTTTGAGCCCTTTGATCCTCTTGGTGAGGTACTTTTGGGGTCTTTCCAGTTGCTGCAGGTGTCTGGTAAGGTACATCCCAAAAGGGGCATTGTACTCAATTATGGGCCTGATGAGGGATGAGTAAAGAGGCACGATGACCTCCCCTGATCTAGATGTGAATCCCTTCATGATTAGGTGGGCTATATAAAATGTTTTTCTAACCACTTTGGCCACGTGGTTGTCAAATGAGAGATTGCTATCAACTTGGGTCCCCAGGTCCCTAATGACTTCTTCTGTACTTAATGGATTACCACCTATGTGGTAATTTGTAGGCACTTTTTTTGCCAAAGGGGATGACTATACACTTTTGGCGTTAGCTTGAGGCCATGGCTCTGGCACCAGTTGTCTGTTTCTATGAGGCCCTTTTGGAGGATGCTTGTGTCGGCTGGAGAGTTGATTATGGCCCACTTTGCAGTCATCTGCGAACTTGGTCAGCCACAGTCCTTCTGTGTTGGCCTGTACTGCCGAGAAATATATACCGAACAAGAGAGGTCCCAGGACTGAGCCTTGTGGGACGCCACTTGTAACTGGTTTGGAGTCTGACATGGCTCCAGCAATTCTAACCATGTGGGTTCTGTCCTTGAGCCAGTTTGCAACCCATCTAGTGACATAGGGGTTTATATTTAAGCTGGTGAGCTTATCTATAATGCCCGAGTGGGGTATTGTATCGAAGGCTTTTGCGAGGTCCAGGTAGGCTGTGTGGACCACCTTCCCCTCGCAATGGCCTTGGTGACTGTTTCAAAGAAATCGACCAGGTTTAAGAGGCAGGATCTGCCCTTAACAAAGCCAAACTGGGTAGGATCCAGTGTCTGTAGGTCCCCAATATCTTTATTTATGAGGTCCATGATGATCCTTTCCATAGCTTTGCAGACCAAGCTAGTCAGGCTTATGGGGCGATAGTTTCCAGGATCCGTTGAGGCACCACCTTTGTGGAGAGGGACCACTGTTGCTGTACGCCACTCTTTGGGTACATATCCTGTAGTAAGGCTAAGATTGAACAGTAGTTTTATGTTTGGGTTTAGCTCTTCTTGGAGTTCATGTAGGACGCAGCCCGGGACACCATCTGGTCCCATTGATGCTGTGTTTTTTGCTTTGGAGAGGGCGGCTCTTACCTGAGCATCTGAGATGTCAGGGGGGCAGCACTCTGTTGGGATAGATATTTGCCCTTTTGGTGGGGAGGGGGGAGAAGTTTGCACTGAACCTGTCAGCTAGGATGTTGGCAATGTCTGTGGGCTCTGTGTATTTTTTGTCATTTTGGACTAATTCTGAGCATATCTGGGAATTCCCACCCAGGTTCCTAACATAACTAAAGAAAGCCTTGTGATTATCCTTAGTGTCCTGTGCAATTTTTCTCTCAAAGCTGGCCTTAGACGATTTTATGAGTGCCCGTAGTTTTTTGCTAATACTGATCACAGATGTCTTTCCCCTTTTGGGATTTTGCTCTATCATGTAGTAGCTTCCTCCTTTTATTGTATAGTTTGTTTATGGCTGGGGTCCACCAGACAGGACGCCTGCCTTTGGAGGATTGGGTCTTGGTTTTATTTGGGATTGGATGATCCATGCATTCCTGAAGGTGTTCATAGAATGCGCTTTATAAAGGATTCTGGTCTGGGCCGTATTTTCCACAGGCCCGGGCTTTGAAGGATTTCACCTCGGTTTTGAGGTGAAATTTGCTTTAGAGAAGTTTTTCACTGTGGTTTTCTGGGCAGGGGTGGGGTCGGGATGTGAATATCCAGTGAGATTAGTTTATGGTCTGATCTTACCAGTGAGGGATACACTTCTGGTCTGGAGCATAGTGTCCCCATGTTGGTGATGATCAGGTCCAGTATGTTTTCCCCTCTTGGGGGAGTGGTAACAAGTTGTTCCATAGCATTTGAGTTTATAAATTCTAGGAACCTTTGGGCTAGGGTGTTGGAGCTAGAGTAATGCTCCCAGTCTATGTTTGGGTAGTTGAAGTCGCCCAATATAATGGTGTTTGGAGAGACCTTCATATTTTCCAGTATTCTCAGGAAGGCCAAGTGGGGTTCCTGTGTTTGGGAGGGTGGTCTGTAGCAGGCTATAAACTGGAAGGCAGTTTTACCCACAGTTAGTTGCACATGGATAGTCTCTGATGCTTCGCTGTGCCACCAACCTGGAGGTGTGGGTATCTTTGAGAATATTGATACTCCCTCCTTTTGTGGTTCGGTCCAAGTTTTGGGGCAAAAGCATGGTATGAGGTATAACCTGGTAGTGCTGGGGTGCTCTCGGGGCCTTGAACCAGGTTTCTGTTACTGCACAGATATCGATGTTCTCCATGCTAAGGAGAGTTTTGAGTGCATGCATCTTGAGGTTTAGACTTCTGGCATTGAGTAGCATTACTCTTAGTTTCTTATCCCTTGTGATACCTATGGAGGTGGGTTTGTCTTTTGAGCCTTGCCTAAAAAGGCACTATGGGGTAGCAAGAGCCTTTGCCAATATCCAAAGCCCAGGGGTGACAGGTGCAAGCCGTCCCTAGCAAGCATCGTGGCTTGTCGAGCATGTCATCCCAGGCTGACAGGCATTGATCCCCTTTGAATGACACCAACACTTAAGCCAATTGTTGAAATTGATCATCTTGTCTTCATATTGTGGCATCATTCTTGGTGAGGGTAAGATGCTACTCAAGGTCAGGGTCATACCGCCTGGGCTACATGCTCAGAGAGCTCCCCTATGTCTCTTTTCATGTAGTCCAGGGAGGTAGCCCCAGGTCATTCACACCAGCATGGACAATGACTGAGTCATATTTGTACTTGCCTTGGAGTGACCTGAGTGCTTGTGTTATGTGGCGGATCCTAGCCGACAGGCAGCTCACGTGACCTTCTCCTTGTTCAGCCTGGTGAGCGGGACGCCAGTGTGCCTGAGATAGAGTCACCTATTACAAGTGTATCAGGTGTGTTGTTTAGCCTTAAGGGCTGTGACTGTTCGCACACTGGCTTTGTAAACTATGTGTTGCATGTGTTTTGTTTTGGGGTAGCGGTTGCTTGGGTGTCTGCTTTGGAGGTCTCTGCTGCTTAGGCAGATTTTTATTTAGAGCCTCGAGTATGTTTTGTGTGTTTATGGTTTGGTTTGTTCTTTGGGGATTGGAGGAAGAGGGTTTGGGTTTTTCAGCTACAAGAAGCCACCCAAAATTCGTTCTGTATCATCGAATCCTATCTTCACAGCCTTCAACCCATACCAAACACCCCCCCCCAAAACAAATTAATGCTTTTCTAAATAATCACAACAAAATCAACAGCCAAAATCAGATATTTAGAATAATCTCTTCCAATAACACAGTAATCGAACCTACTACACATACTAAGCTTCCAGGTGTCACTATTGATAACAGTCTAAAATTTGACACTCATCTGAGTCAAATTATTAAAAAGTACACATCAAATTTATTTATTTATTTACATTTGTTGACCGGGAATGTCTGACTGGACGCAGGTCCATTTTCAGTGGAGGCCCAGGGAGAAAAGCTCCACAAATTAAAATATTACAGACATAGTTACAGATGAAGAATCCTAGCAATTAAAATATTGCAAACACAGTTACAGATGAAGAACATAGTACATTCAGTAGATAACTAGCAACTGTTCCATCCACAAAGTCATAGCAGATATTAACAATTGTTACAATAAGAAGTTACTGAAAAAACACAGGAACAAATGACCAGCACTCGATTCTGCAAGATACCATCAACCACCACAACGAATTTACCTAGGTTTCGTCTTTATTCAGACTTCTTCAGAATTATCTCAAACAATTCAATCATCCATGTTTTATAAAAGCCAAATCATGACATCATTGCTCAATTAACTAATTAACATTCATTATACTTAAAGTGAACTGAACACACACAATCCATCATTAAAAACATCCAAAATTAAAAACATAAAAATAGATATGAATATGAAATATAAAATATAAAATATCCAAACCATGCAAAAATATTATTAACTAATAATAATACAATAATAAATAATCGCATCACCCTAAAATATGTTTTAGTTTTAAAACAGGGGCAATACTAATGTGATCATTAATGCCAGAAAACACTGTGGCATTTAATCTAAGCTGCCATTTCATTTCACTAATGTCAAGGTGAAAATCTAAAACATTACCCTGTACATCCTTGACAATATTTTGTATAACACAAAATTTAAATTCATGCCCACTATGCAACTCAATATGTCTATACAAGGCATTTGTTTTTTTCTTATGCCTAATATCTGACATATGTTCAATAATTCTATCTCTAAAGGCTCTGCTGGTTTTCCCCACGTAAAACACCGGGCATTGACCACATAGAGCCATATAATAAGTAGATAGGCATGGAAGTATCAGAGCTTGCTGTAATCAAAGGTAGTTTGTGGGGTGTAAGAGAGGTAGAGGGTAGATGGAGTGGGAGAAGTTAGAGGAGAGAGTAACAAGGGCATAGCCAGCATGTTTTTAGGTGCGCTTTAAGTAAAGCTTTGAAGTGGGTGCATAATGGTAGAGAGGTTATTGTGGGGGGGAGGGTGTTCCATAATTTGGCTATAGTGCTGGAGAATAGTGCTTCTCCAGCAGTGTTATTGGCCCTAGTAACCTGTAATTGATTTTTGTTGCTGGATCGTAGTGGTCTGGTGGTGAGATAGGGGTGGAGTAGATACTGGAGGGATGGGACCTTTTGAGGATGGTTTAGCAGTTTGTGGGCGAGTACGAGTTGATACCATTGAAGGAGGTGAGGGAGTTCTGGACAGCCTAGTTCAGTAAGTGAGAGACAGTGGTGACTGCGATAGGATGCCCCGGTGACGAATTTGGCAATTTTGTTGTAGCAGGTCTAGAGTTTATTTAGATCGCATTGCCTTGGGTTGGTATATATTGGAGAAACATAAAGTAGGGTGGAGATAAGGTGTGAATTTGCAACTGAAATCCTAGCTGCTTTGGTGAGGAGTTGCTTATTTCTGTATAAGGCTCCTATTTTTTTTTGGACTTTTTTATGGTCATGGATATGTGAATGTCAAATTTGAGATTGTTTATTTCAACGCCTAGCAATTTAGTGTGATCTGTTGGGTGGATAGTGGTGTTGTCTTTTGCTGTGATGTTAAAGTGAGAGTTGTTTTGAGTATGTTTGGTGGGTTCAAAGATGAGGAGTTTAGTTTTGTTTGGGCTGAGTATTAACTGAGCACTGGATAGCCAAGTTTCAACAGAGGAAAAGGCATTGTGTGTGACTTTTTGCAGTTCTGGTATGGACTGAGCTGAGCATATGATGGTTGAGTCATCTGCGTATTGTATGAGTGTGCCATGTTTGGTGGCAGAGGCTAGATTATTGGTGAAAATAGAGAAGAGTAGGGGTCCAAGGATGGATCCTTGGGGAACACCAACAGAGACAGGTAGTTGGGGAGATATGTAATTTTGCCATACAACGGATTGCTGACGGTCAGACAGGTAACTCTGAAACCAGTTGGTGACTGGTTGAGAGAAGGATAGGTTACTGAGTACAGAGATGAGTTGTTTGTGTGGGACCATGTCAAATGCTTTAGATAGGTCTAGGAAAGTAGCAGAGGAGAGATGGACATTGTTTTTATGGTGAAGGATAGTGTTAGTAAAAGAGAGTAAGGCAGAGGTGGTGCTATGGTTTGGTCGTAAACCATGTTGAATATTAGAAAGGAGGTTGTTAGTAAGGAAGTAGTCTGAGATTTGAGAGTGAATGCATCTCTCTAGTATTTTGGAGAGTGGAGACAGAATCGCTATGGGGTGGTAGTTGGTTAGTTCTGTGGAGGGGCCGCCTTTGAGAAGGGGAATTATGTGTGATATTTTCCATAGTGTAGGGACATAGCATTCTGACAGAGATTGGTCAATCAAGATGGATACTGGGTAGGCTAGTGCGTCAGCAGCAATTTGTAGGAATTCACTTGGGAAGTTGTCTACTGCTAATTTTGTGGGTTTAAGTTTAGTTAAGAGTTTTCTTATGTTGGAGGTAGGAATGGGAGAAAATGAGAAGAGTGTGGGGAGATTACTGGGTGAAGGTGTGGGGTGTAGGGGAGGGGGGTTGTGTTGTCTGGGGGGATTACTGGGTGAAGGTGTGGGGTGTAGGGGAGGGGGTTGTGTTCATAGGTTCATAGGTTCATACTAGGCTATCTGCCCTAGGGCATTTATAAGCCTAGCCAGAGTGTGTTTGGCTTTCGCCACCCATTTTAAATTAATTTTGCTATGCCTTTTTTGAGGTTAGTATAATGTGCCTCTGTCTAACAGTGACACAAAAGTGATAGCCAGGGTAAACCTATGATCTCCCATCCACTCATCAAGATTCCTCTTGAAGAGAGTCAATGTGGGACTCTGCCTAACCTGGACTGGGATTTTATTCCAGAGTGAAGGGAGCCTCTGGGTTATGAATCTGTCCCTCCAGCATGTCCTATTTATTTCAGTGCTGAGGTTCAAGTCTCTCGTACGCGTAGCTCGATGTCATTTGGATTTTCTGAGGTGCAGCATGTCCATTAATTCCGGGTTGGACATGGCTTTATACGTCAGGCATAGATTGCCTCTGAGCAGGCGGTATGCCACTGAGTAGAGCTGGAGTTTCTTTAACCGGGCAGCATATGGCATCTGTTTGAGCCCTTTGATCCTCTTGGTGAGGTACTTTTGGGGTCTTTCCAGTTGCTGCAGGTGTCTGGTAAGGTACATCCCAAAGGGGCATTGTACTCAATTATGGGCCTGATGAGGGATGAGTAAAGAGGCACGATGACCTCCCCTGATCTAGATGTGAATCCCTTCATGATTAGGTGGGCTATATAAAATGTTTTCTAACCACTTTGGCCACGTGGTTGTCAAATGAGAGATTGCTATCAACTTGGGTCCCCAGGTCCCTAATGACTTCTTCTGTACTTAATGGATTACCACCTATGTGGTAATTTGTAGGCACTTTCTTTTTGCCAAAGGGGATGACTATACACTTTTTGGCGTTTAGCTTGAGGCCATGGCTCTGGCACCAGTTGTCTGTTTCTATGAGGCCCTTTTGGAGGATGCTTGTGTCGGCTGGAGAGTTGATTATGGCGCCCAGTTTGCAGTCATCTGCGAACTTGGTCAGCCACAGTCCTTCTGTGTTGGCCTGTACTGCCGAGAAATATATACCGAACAAGAGAGGTCCCAGGACTGAGCCTTGTGGGACGCCACTTGTAACTGGTTTGGAGTCTGACATGGCTCCAGCAATTCTAACCATGTGGGTTCTGTCCTTGAGCCAGTTTGCAACCCATCTAGTGACATAGGGGTTTATATTTAAGCTGGTGAGCTTATCTATAATGCCCGAGTGGGGTATTGTATCGAAGGCTTTGCGAGGTCCAGGTAGGCTGTGTGGACCACCTTCCCTCGTCAATGGCCTTGGTGACTGTTTCAAAGAAATCGACCAGGTTTAAGAGGCAGGATCTGCCCTTAACAAAGCCAAACTGGGTAGGACCCAGTGTCTGTAGGTCCCTAATATCTTTATTTATGAGGTCCATGATGATCCTTTCCATAGCTTTGCAGACCAAGCTAGTCAGGCTTATGGGGCGATAGTTTCCAGGATCCGTTGAGGCACCACCTTTGTGGAGAGGAACCACTGTTGCTGTACGCCACTCTTTGGGTACATATCCTGTAGTAAGGCTAAGATTGAACAGTAGTTTTATGTTTGGGTTTAGCTCTTCTTGGAGTTCATGTAGGGCGCAGCCGGGACACCATCTGGTCCCATTGATGCTGTGTTTTTGCTTTGGAAGGCGGCTCTTACCTGAGCATCTGAGATGTCAGGGGCAGCACTCTGTTGAGATAGATATTTGCCCTTTTGGTGGGGAGAGGGAGAAGTTTGCACTGAACCTGTCAGCTAGGATGTTGGCAATGTCTGTGGGCTCTGTGTATTTTTGTCATTTGGACTAATTCTGAGCATATCTGGGAATTCCACCCAGGTTCCTAACATAACTAAAGAAAGCCTTGTGATTATCCTTAGTGTCCTGTGCAATTTTTCTGTCAAAGCTGGCCTTAGACGATTTTATGAGTGCCCGTAGTTTTTTGCTAATACTGATCAGAGATGCCTTCCCTTTTTGGGATTTTGCTCTATCATGTAGTAGCTTCCTCCTTCTATTGTATAGTTTGTTTATGGCTGGGGTCCACCAGACAGGACGTCTGCCTTTGGAGATTGGGTCTTGGTTTTATTTGGGATTGCATGATCCATGCATTCCTGAAGGTGTTCATAGAATGCGTTTATAAAGGATTCTGCGGTCTGGGCCGTATTTTCCACAGGCCCGGAGGCTTTGAAGAATTTCACCTCGGTTTTGAGGCGTGTGAAATTTGCTTTAGAGAAGTTTTTCACTGTGGTTTTCTGGGCAGGGGGTGGGGTCGGGATGTGAATATCCAGTGAGATTAGTTTATGGTCTGATCTTACCAGTGAGGGATACACTTCTGGTCTGGAGCATAGTGTCCCCATGTTGGTGATGATCAGGTCCAGTATGTTTTCCCCTCTTGTCGGAGTGGTAACAAGTTGTTCCATAGCATTTCAGTTTATAAATTGTAGGAACCTTTGGGCTAGGGTGTTGGAGCTAGAGTAATTCTCCCAGTCTATGTTTGGGTAGTTGAAGTCGCCCAATATAATGATGTTTGGAGAGACCTTCATATTTTCCAGTATTCTCAGGAAGGCCAAGTGGGGTTCCTGTGTTTGGGAGGGTGGTCTGTAGCAGGCTATAAACTGGAAGGCAGTTTTACCCACAGTTAGTTGCACATGGATAGTCTCTGATGCTTCGTGCTGTGCCACCAACCTGGAGGTGTGGGTATCTTTGACGAATATTGATACTCCCCTCCTTTTGTGGTTCGGTCCAAGTTTTGGGGCGAAAAGCATGGTATGAGGTATAACCTGGTAGTGCTGGGGTGCTCTCGAGCCTTGAACCAGGTTTCTGTTACTGCACAGATATCGATGTTCTCCGTGCTAAGGAGAGTTTTGAGTGCATGCATCTTGAGGTTTAGACTTCTGGCATTGAGTAGCATTACTCTTAGTTTCTTATCCTTGTGATACCTATGGAGGTGGGTTTGTCTTTTGAGCCTTGCCTAAAAAGGCACTATGGGGTAGCAAGGGCCTTTGCCAATATCAAAGCCCAGGGGTGACAGGTGCAAGCCGTCCCTAGCGAAGCATCGTGGCTTGTCGAGCATGTCATCCCAGGCTGACAGGCATTGGATCCCCTTTCAATGACACCAACACTTAAGCCAATTGTTGAAATTGATCATCTTGTCTTCATATTGTGGCATCATTCTTGGTGAGGGTAAGATGCTACTCAAGGTCAGGGTCATACCGGCCTGGGCTACATGCTCAGAGAGCTCCTCTATGTCTCTTTTCATATAGTCCAGTGAGGTACGTCTCAGGTCATTCACACCAGCATGGACAATGACTGAGTCATATTTGTACTTGCCTTGGAGTGACCTGAGTGCTTGTGTTATGTGGCGGATCCTAGCGCCCGACAGGCAGCTCACAGTGACCTTCTCCTTGTTCAGCCTGGTGAGCGGGGACGTCAGTGTGCCTGACGATAGAGTCACCTATTACAAGTGTATCAGGTGTGTTGTTCAGCCTTAAGGGCTGTGACTGTTCGGCACACTGGCTTTGTAAGCTATGTGTTGCATGTGTTTTGTTTTGGGGTAGCGGTTGCTTGGGTGTCTGCTTTGGAGGTCTCTGCTGCTTAGGCAGATTTTTATTTAGAGCCTCAGTATGTTTTGTGTGTTTATGTGTTTGGTTTGTTGTCGTGGTAGGTCTATGTGAGACTGGAATTGTAGTGAGTTTGGTTTCCTTCTCCTCCTGACTGGTTACGCCAGTACTGAGTTGAGAGAGCTTAGCCTCCAGTTTGGCTATATGGTTGCATCTCTCACATGTGTTGGAATTTGTTGGGAGGAGGAGAGGGTTGTCTGTGTACATGAGGCAGTTATAACATTGCCTCAAGATTCCCAGATTCACCAGCTGGACCGGAGAGGAGATTGACAACTGACCTTTGGACATGCTAGAATAGTATTGGGAATTCCTTTATAATTGAAAAAAGGGCCAATGGGGAACAAGGTACTCAAGGGGAGTTTGTGAGGGTGTAGTGCTTTTAATTTTTTAGAGCTGACTTATATAATTGCTTTAGTGAGCAAGTGCCAGGTAACTTAAATGCAATGTGCTACAGGTAACTTAAATGCAAAAACGACAAACAGTAACTTTCTTTCAAGTGAAACAAGGAAATAAGTACAGTAAGCAATGCAGATATCACTAGGGGTCCACAGAAGTGCTAAAAGGCCGCGTTTTAGGTGGAATTAGCATTTCAGGGAAATAAACAAACAACAAGCATACAAATAAAGCTAGATTCAGCAGGCCTGGATCTAGTCTATGCTACAGTAAACAAGGTGTACCAATTTCAGTAAGAAACAGTTAGAATATGCAGGCACTATAAGCCTCTAACCAGAAATTCCCTTCTCAGAAGGACAGAGTCCAGCCTCTCCTCCCACAAGAGTGCAGACCGCAATCCTTCTTAACGTAAAATAACTGGCCTGAAGCCCAAGTGCTTAAACCAGAACTAATACACTTTTAGAATAACAGACACTGAGCTCTCAATCAGCAGTTCCCAACTTAGAAGGATGTAAGCTACCTGTCCTGTCACCACAGTGCAGGCCACAAACCTTCCTAATGTAAAACAACTGGTCTGAAGCCCAAGTGCTTAATCCAAAAGACTTAGAAATGATAGCTACACTTTAATCAAGTTACTACCAGCAGTAATAAATACAACTGAATACTTTAAAGAATGCCTGGATTAGTGCTCAAGTTATACAAACAAAGCTAGATTCAGCAGGCCTGGATCTAGTCTATGCTACAGCAAACGAGGTGTACCAATTTCAGTAAGAAGCAGTTCAAATATGCAGGCATTATAAGCTTTAACCAGAAATTCCCAGCTCAGAAGGACAGAGTCCAGCCTCTCCTCCCACAAGAGTGCAGAACACGAACCCTCTTAATGTAAAATAACTGGCCTCAAGCCCAAGTGCTTAAACTAGAATTAATACACTTTTAGAATAACAGACACTGAGCCCTCAATCAGCAGTTCCCAACTTAGAAGGATGTAAGCTACCTGTTCTGCCATTACAGTACAGACCACAAACCTTCCTAATGTAAAACTGGTCTGAAGTCCAGGTGCTTAAACTAAAAGGCTTACAATGAGTTACACCAAGCAGTAATAAATACAATCGAGTACTTTTAAGATGACGCAAAAGCAAAATAAAGTAGGAAAAAACACAAATACAGTAAAAGGAGATACATTTTTTTTTTTTTTTTGTCTGGGGAGATTACTGGGTGAAGGTGTGAGGTGTAGGGGAGGGGGGTTGTGTTGTCTGGGGAGATTACTGGGTGAAGGTGTGGGGTGTAGGGGAGGGGGGTTGTGTTGTCTAGCTAGTGATAGTACAGTTTGTGTGAAGTGTGTGTTGAATGAGGTAGCAATATTTTCTGAGGAGTGAGGAATGTTAGGTGTAGGGGTACTGATTTTACCTGGGTGGAGGATGGAGTTTATGGAGGTCCAGAATTGTTTGGGGTTGTGTTGGGAGGAGTTGAGGGCAGACTGGTAGTATTGGATTTTGTCCTCCTTTATTAGATTTTTGACTCTATTGTGTAGTTCTGGGAATTTCTGTCTTGCTGAGGGGGTTTTGCGCCAGTGTTTTTCATTTCTGACCTAGTGGTTTTCTGTAGCCATGGGGAGGGTTGGGCTTTGGTTCTGGTAAGTCTTATGGGGGTGTGGTTATTTAGGATGCTTAGAAACGTAGTATTGAAAAACTGGACTGCGTCATCTAGACTGAGGTAATTTAGAGGGAGCCAGTTACATTCTTTGAGGGATGAGATGAATGTAATTGGGTTAAAGTGTAGTTTTTTTACGTATTTGACAGTAGATGACAGGTTTAACTTGGTATAGGTGTTTTTTGAGTAGGAATGTTGGGGAATGATCACTGAGGCTATCTGATAGGCAGCCTGCTATATAGAACTGGGGAATCTTGCTGACTAGTATCCAATCCAGAGTAGTGTGATTGTTGAAGTTTTTATTTATTCTGGTTGGTGAATGGACTAGTTGGGTGAAGCCATGAAGGTTTAGATGATGGGTTGTTTGGTTGCCGTAACATGATTGCCAATCAATATTGAAGTCACCTAAAATTATGGTCTCTTGGGGGAGATGGTGGGTAGTCCAGCTGAGGAGGTTTTCTAGTGGAGGGATATTTTGGCCAAGTGGGAAGTAGCATCCTATTATGTTGATGGTTTTATTTTGGTTTATTTTCAGGTTGGTATATATTATTTCTTCACTGGCAATTTGGGGAGCTGATGAGTTTAGGATCTGGATGTTTAGATGCTGTTTAAATATTATAGCTATACCACCTCCTTTCTTGTTTAGTCGGTCTAGTCTTAGTATGTTGTAACCATTAGAGAGGATTTGCTCACTGGTAATGTGAGGTTTCAGCCAGTTTCTGTCAGGATGATTATATCCGGGGAGTACAAGTCTATGGTGGCATGGAGTTCATGGACTTTGTTGGTTATACTTCTGATATTTAGGCTTAGCAGAAGGAGGTCATTTGGTTTTCTACTGGCTGGGATTTGGGAGATGTGGTTATTAATCTGATTATTAGAAGTAGGGTTGGAGATGGAGGGGCCAGGGTTGGGGTGGATGTCTCCACTGAGGGCAAGTTTTGATACGCATGAGGTTATTAGTTTTATCAGTTTGTGAAAGAGTTTGCATTTTAGGGAAACTTTATGATTGGGTACAGTCGGTAATAAATGTGGTGGGAGGGTTATTTTGTTAACTTGTAGGGATGCATTTAGCTTGAGTATTTTAGTTGATAGAATATGTGGGGGATGCATAGGGGTGGTTCTTGAGCTGCTGGGAGAGGAGCAGAGTGAGGGTGAGTCATGAGTGATGGAGTGAATAGCTGTACAGTGGAAGTGGTTGAGTGGGGGTATAATGGACTTTTGGTAAGATGTAAGATATGCAAGGAGAGTATATGCAAAGAGTATAAGTATGGTATGCTTATTCATGTTAGCAGAAGAAGAGGGGTAGTAGTGGGAAGATGGTGGAGTTAGAGTTGGGAGTAGTGTTGTGGTTGGTGGTAAAAATGATGGGAGGGCTTTGTTCTTCTAATAAAGGTAGGACCACCAAGGGCGGGTGGAAATTGGGGGCAGGGTGGGGAGAGAAGCGGGCAGAGACCTATTAGCTGCTCTTAGGAGGGGTTGTGGGCTTGAAAACAATCAGGTAACAGAGAATGCAGGCCCTTATATAACTTCTGTCCTATGCATTCCTAGTGGGGGAGGAGGGTAGGGACTAATTGTAGGAAGAGTCCTATGGGAATGATTGACAGGTCTCTCAGCCAGATTCTGGAGGATGGGAAATTCAAACAAAAACAATCAATTGACTCAAACTGTAGGTAAGTGATATGGAGACAGTACCAGGAGAATAGATGAAGTGCAGTCAAGTAAATGGCAGTACAGTTCAAGGGGGAACTTAACTAGCACAAGTTAATTATTTGTGGTGTTACTAATTCTGGGGTAGTGAAGTTTAGTTTGGAAGTGGATAGCTATTGCCATACAAAAATAGTCTAATATTGACTGGCCACAGATGAAACTGGGGAAAGAGGCACAGTTGGATGTAAAAGCCTTAGATAAAAATTTAGAATGTTGCCTTTTTACTCAGAGAGAGGTACAGAATCCAGCAGTGTGTCATCAACTAGAGTCTGAAATAGGGTCTTATAGGATTGGAGTTAAGAAAACTGGGCTAGCTAGATAGGCCTCTGCACGTGTGCATGCTTTAAACAAAAAAAATTCAATATATAAAGGCATTAACATTAAGTCTTTATGTTGAAAGTTAAGACATACATTGCGTTTAATTTGAAGAAAAGCCGTGCTTGCAGAGAAGCCTTTGTAATATTTTCACTGGAATTGCACTTCAGCAATAGTACTTATTCAAGTTTGGAGGGTGGGGGGTGCATCTGCAGCCCAAGATGTTTAAACAGAGCTAGCACACTTCACAGAGAGGGGAGATGACTGCAGAAGAGAATGAATCAAAACTTACCTTACCAACTCTTCTACACAAGCCATCACCAGGACACATCTTCTATCGACATTACTTTATGCCAACCCAATATTAACTAATCTTAGAAAAACAGACCTAAAGAAGCTAGAAGCTTGTAACCATACAATCACCAAATTTGTCACTAATCTTCCTAACAGAACCCATCACTGTATAGCTCTCCATCAACTAAAATGGCTAGAGCTACCCGGTCTCTTAGCCTTTAACCAAATTACTATATGTCATTCTGTCATTTACCAGTATAATAAATGTTCAGCTCTCCAAAACTTAGTACAAACTAACAACAGACCCCTAAGATATTCTAATAAATTCCTTGTAAAAGTCACCAAAGCAAATAACAGCTTTGGAGACTCCCTTTATTCAAATCAAATCTCAAAAAAGTGGAACTATGTCCCTAGGAAAATCCTTGCAACAGATAATCCCACTTCATTCAAAAATCTACTTAAAACTCACCTAAATGACAGTTTTACATACTCCTGTACATCCCCAGGCTAATATATTGTATCTCCATCATCTTCCTACTACTGTTACAGATCTGCTCTTTCCTATTTCACTTTATCTGTTGACCTAGTAGCTAAGGTCATAGGTTTTCAGTATATTTAAACTATATGCCTCAAACTGTACTACAACTGGTGTGATATTTCTGACTATGTGCTGATTATGCCATGCTACGTTTTCTCATAAATTTTTAGATCTATAAGTTTCTTTTCATCTTGTGAAATTTAATATTCAAGACTTGTGTATATTAAATTGTTAATAATTATAACTTTCACTATATATATATATATATATATATATATATATATATATATATATATATATATATATATTATATAGGTCCCCTTCAGATCATCGAAGATTTAGAAGATTGACTTTTATATGGCTGAGACCATATGCTTGAACTTTTAAAAGTTTGAATGGTCTGAATGGAGAGCTAAATACAGGGCAGAATGGGAAGCTTTCTGTTTTCTGCAATGTAGTGCGATCTCGGAGTTGGTATATTTAAATAGTGGGGGAGTGGTGGGTGCAGGTGGGTTTGCCCCCTTCTAGGAAAACATGTAGTTTTTTTTTTTTTTTGTTTAACATGTTTGAACTTTTAAATGTTCGCTCATATGGTCTCGGCCATATGAAAGCTGAATATTTGAAAGTTCTATCATGTAAAGTAGACCCATATATATATATATATATATATATATATATATATATATATATATATATATATATATATATATATATATATATATATATATATATATATACACACACACACAAACACACACACACACACACACACACACACACACACACACACACACACACACACACACACACACTACTACAATGTAATGTATTGTTCTTTCTTGTATTTGGAGACTCCCTGGGTGTCCGCTGAAAAGGAGTTATCCAAGCCCAGTCAGATTTCCCAGTAAACAAATGTCCATAAATGTGAATAAATAATAAACAAAAATAATATTGCTCTGTAAAAGGACTGCAATTCTCAATTTGAGCTCCAGATGTCTCTCTCATTGACTCAGAGTTTGAGCCAAAGAAAGACAGACTGGAGGATGCTGCACACTGAGTACAGCAAGTTTTTGTTTTAAATATTTTATGTACTATATAATTTTTTTATGTTTTATGGCTGGGCTGAGGCCCCCAGACAGCACCAGGCCCTAGGCAGCTACCCAGGCAGCCTTGTATTGGATACTGCCCTGATAACATATGTAAAATTAGTAATATATGTACCTTAACTAATAAACATTTAGCAATCTGCAAAGAACATTTATTTGTCAACCTTTTACAGATGAAACAAAACTGGCTAATGTTAATTTCTTTAGAAGATGACAAAATATATAATTAAAAGGGAATCACTGATACTGATTAAAAATGCACAAATTCTATCTACAGAAAATCATAAATAAAGTAGTGATTCACCATACTTACTTTTTAAGTTAATGGGTAAAACAACGTGATGCAAAAAGTCTGGCAAAAATAAAACAGAGGACTCAGAGTGGACTGTCAGAGAAACAACCTACAAAAAAAAAAAAACAAAATTATTCCAGTATAGCAGCCCCATCATGCTGTTTTGGGGTAGAACAAAGGTTAAAATCTGAACCAAAGGGTAAAATGGTCACACAGATAAACCATTTAGTAAAACCTACAAAAATATCCATAATGCAATCCACTTTGAGTGATACAAGGTCATTCCATCTGCACAAAAATTGAGATATGATAAACATTTTTTTTTCAGTTTCAGACCACTGGGGATATTTAAAGACAAAAGCTTACAAGAAACCTTTTGGAAGGCATCAGAACACTGGAATTTTCTTTAGTTTAGGAATAATTGTGGTAGCTGTCTCCAATGATGTCTACTACAAGTGCTCAAGTCCAGGGTACTTGAATATCACTATCTCGCAGCCAGGGACTCAGTCATCTTGTAGACTGTATGGCTGATTGCTCATGCTCAAACTCAGCTACATATTCTGATGAGGTAGAGCAGGAATGGGGAGAGATTAGAGCTGCTGCGCATCACTAGAACATAGTAGGCAAGTTTGGGCAGGGTTAGTATGACATCTGAGGGGAAGGAGTGAGACAGAGTTGGAGTATAGGTTAAGGTTTCAGGCAGTGATTGGGATGGGGACTTAGGTTTATAGAGTGGAGGGGAGTTTATGGTAAGGGGATTATTGAGGATTTTGGTTTAGGGAATGGGAAAGTTGTTTTAGGTTTAGGGAGTGGCATTATGGAGTAAGAAGTATTTGTTTAGAATCACTCAAGGACGGCGCAGAATATTAAACCCACCATGTAAAGCTGAAGAGAATTGATAGTGTATGCATATTTGACTAATTCTGTGTATAAAACTCTGGGGTTGGTTAAACACATAATTCAGTGGTACAAAGGTGGCTTGTCTGGATCATTAGTTTCTGCATAGCTTATCATGATCAGATAAGTCAGACATCAGCCCTCTGAATATATTAAGTAATGCAGATAGAACTGGGTACTCTTTCATTTCTAGAATTAAATGCACTATACATTTAATTTTCATTCATTTCATTACAGAACAAGGAGTGAGACTGAGTAGTAGTATATTGCTGCTAGTTCATTATTCAAACTGGAGAAATATTGTTGTGAGAGGGCATGTGAAATGTATTTTGTGCTTCTGTACAGAGAGAAGAGTAGATCAGCATTTCTGAATAGTGCTGAGTAGATGAGAAATGCACAATGTGTTATACTACATAACTGATGATAGACTCATGACCACTTGTCCTGCTACTTATACAGTGGTTCTTGACAAACTGTTGTACATCTTTCCTAGAAACTACATATGGTAAGTGAGTGCATTGTGGATCATAGCAGTATCATCTATTATAAAATAATGGCTAAATATAATAGCAGCTTAAAAGCAATTGGGCTTTAAATATAAAAGTATATGCATCTTATAGAAGATTAGATTACCGAGACATTGTTTATATTTAAAGAATGGATGGGTACCCCTACATTTTCCCTGCAACTAACTGACCTAACCTTTCTTGAGAAAGCTGATACAGCCTGAGAGTGGGTATTAGTAAGGCACTGATGGACACAAGACTTCTATGAATACCTATAAAAGATAAAACTGACTGCAATTTACAGAAAACTGGATGCTGGCTCGGTTCAGATGTTGGAAAATTGGAATCTGCCTTATAGTTTTGAACTCATTTCAGTAGTCATTTGTGTTGCTGTATGGAATACACTAAGCATTTATTTTAACAGTGATCAATGGCTGGTAGAATGTTAAATCACATTTACAAGATGTGTAGAATAAGTAATAAAGGACCCTATGTGTGCATAAAATACATTGCTTAAATTAAGCATCTAATTTTGTCACTAAAAGAGAGCAGTTTAGGGCAGGAGGTTCACTGTGGCTAGTCTTAAATAAAAATTGGACATTGAGTCCCCTGTTCTCTGCCTGCATCTGAACACCCACATAGTATTAAGTACTTTTAATTTATATTGGAAAGGCTAGTGATAAGTACGATGTAAGGCTGATTTTTTTTGGGAGGGTGTAAGTTATGTTTGTTTAGAAGGCTGTAGACTGTTATTAATGTTCAGGAATGGAAGTTGTTTTTGTCTGTTGAAGACAGACTGGGTTGGGATTAAAGTTCTGGAAGAGAAATAGTTTGGGGTGGGTTGCTTGTGTAGTGGATTAGTTGAATAGGATGGGTTTGGCAACATATTTGTCTGAATGATCCATTTACCCCTAGGTCCGGTGTGTACACAATGGAGGTGGTGCAGGTTTCAGTTCATGCTAGTTACTGGATGATACAGATGTTTTTGAGTTAGTTCTGTAAGAATGGGATTTGGGACACAAAATTAGTTGAAACAGCTTTGAAATAAATGAAAGGGAGTTTTTGCTGTTTGCAGGTATAATAATCTGCAGTACAAGGTTTTGGAGATAATACAAGCTGTGGGGCTCCTGAGTTGTAACATTAAAGGGAGAAAGAGGAATTATGTGGTAGAGATTGTTAGGGGACAGAGATAAAGAAGGAATTGTTTGGTGAGTCAGAAAAGAAAGGAAGGAGAATGTGATGGTGGCTGACTTCAGGATGTTATGTGAAAAATTGCCAGTTGAGAATGAGGATGGAGAAGATAACTTAGGAGATTTGGAGGGGAGTACAAAGGAAAACAGTAGGAGTTTACAGGATAAAGGGGCAAATGAGAGGCTTGTGTAAAGGAAGAGGACAGATCATGGTGGATTCAGGGACTGAAGTTTATTATCGCTCTAGTGTTGGAGGTAGAGTGCAAATACAACACCCAGGGGGAGGTGGTCTGGGGACAGTGGGGTATAAAGACAATCACAGGAGTTTATATAGTGCAGATGGGAGGGGAGGCTTCTGGTGATTTGGAGGTAGAACAAGGGGTGGATTAAGTAGTCAGACTAGAAGAGGTATAGGGAACAAGATGGAGTGTTATAATAAAGGAAGGGTGTGTAGTCTTGTTACAGGGTAGAGGGAACTACTGTTAAAAGTAATTGAGATGCTTGATATGAGCATGACTATTATAGATATAGCAAAGCTGTGAAATGCGAAGAGGTGGACACTGAATCTGAGGGTATAAGAATATAACAAGAGATGAAAGGAGACTCCATATGAAAGTGTGTAATAGAGAGCATAAGACTCAAAGAGGAGGCAGGGAATGTTCTGGTATGTGGTGCAGGAAGAGGAATCATGGTTATGATGGGAATTAGAAAGAGTGACATGCAGTTCCCTAAACCAATTCTAGACTGACTCTCCAGTCCACCTCTAAAGAGGGGAAAGTTGAAGAATAACTATTGGATGAGGAAGGCTTTAAGATAAGGAACTGGGGTTTGGTAGATAAAAAAGGCTTGATTTTGTAAGGGTAATAAAAGTACCGTTAGGATGCTCCAGAGTACATATGCTAAGCACTATAGACATTTTGGGGGTTAAGGTGGCGAATAATTCAAAGAAGCATGCTCTGTTGGGTGGGACTCTATAACAAAGGCTGTTGTTGCTGTTTAATCATTTAGTCAAATCCAACTCTTTATGATCTCTAGGGCTTTAGTGTACAAGACCTGTATGCCAACAACTGCTTCTTTACGTTCTTCCAGATTTCTAGTTATTACTTCAATAATGTTGTTTATCTGTCTTAACCTCTGATGCTCCCTTCTTCTTTTGACTTTGTTTTTTTCCAGCATCATTATTTTCTGTAGTGAATCCTGTCTTTGTATTTTGTGAAACAAAGTATGTAATTTTATCAGTTTTACTATCAGATATTTATTTCTTAAGTACTGACTGATTTGATCTTCTTGAAGTCCATGGTAACAGACTGAGGCAGATCTGTTTTAAAGAATTAGATGTCATTAAGGGCAGATCCAAGTCTCACCATAAGCTGGTGCAGTGAGGAAGTGAAGTTGTTGGTTAATGAAGGTTGTCTGAACCTTCATAATTCTGTCCTATTTGGGGCTAACAGTTTATCTGTGGACACAGTGGATGAGACATTCATAACGGACAAGGAGCTGAGGACACGTTTTGAACTAGTGTGCAAAGAATTTTCTAGTAGATGTATCTGTACCTGCAGTAAGAGTAAGTAAAAGAAGGGGGGTTATAGAGTGAGTGACAGGACAGTGGACAATGAGTATGGGATGGCAGGATACAAGAACATATCTGGACAGGGAAAATTTGTATGCAGAATTTAGGTCATTTCTAAGTGTACAGGGTTCTGCTGTTCTGAAGTTTGGTTTGGCCTGGTCTTCAGGGCTAATATAATTACACAGAGTGGTGGGTGAATGGTAGGTATTCTCCAGGGCAAGCAGCTGAGACAGTGAAATTAAAGTAGGGTATGGAGTTCAGGGGATGAGGTAAGGGGATCTGAGGTGACTATGCATGTTGGTGGAACAGGAAGGATGAAGGAAAGGAATTAGGATGGAAATAATGGAAACAGAAAGGTAAGCATTAATCGAGAATGTAAAAAGTAAAACATGGAGATAGGAAGTAGGTGATGGGAGGTGTGGGAAAGATGTTCATAGTAAGGAAAAGTTTGTATGCGTATAATTAGATGGTCAGCATTGCACAAATGGAGGTATGGAAAAAAACAGGTGATAGACTTCAGGATGCCTGGAAAGGAGCAATGAAGATGCAAAGAAGAGGAAGAACAGCTAGGAAGGACTTGTTTAGCTGATACATGATGGCACCATATAGAAGAATATTCTGGACGCAAATATTATCAGTTTATGGATCATTGTGAGATCTTCAAGTAAAATCTCCTCTGCTAACAATAGTTATGCAACTGTTTGGTCCAAATTAGGTAGACCGAGAAGAGAGACAACAGTAGCAGAATGAGATTAGTAAAAGGCAAACTACAAAAAGTAAAGGGAATACAGAAACATAACTCTCAACCTCTTAAAGAAAGAGATTTGGACAAAGCCATAAATAATGGGGGGGAAAGGCCCAAAAATAGGGACAATTTTGAATATTGCTCATAAACTTAGAAAGTTGATAGAATGATAGGTTTTTGCATTAGCATGACGTTTATAAAGGATATGAAGTCTAACACTCAAGTTTCTGCCATTATTTCCTGACATTAGTCCTCAATGATTTGGCAAATCCCAATTTTTGAAGAAACAGACCAAAAAATAGGAGGCTAAAAATCTGGACATCCTGAGAAAATCTGGATAGTATGTACAAAAGGGACTGGGGTTGGCATAGGGTGATTAGGTGAAGAACCTGTGGATAAAATTTAAGCTAGTATAATCCTATATAGAGGTGTCTGCCTGCAAGAAAACAAAATGAAACCTAAAAAACTAAAGTATGTAAGTAAGGACGTAAGAGACAAGTTGAAAAATATTAAGAAGTAAAAAGTAAGTAGATGGGGAAAGGAAGGAAGGCTGTAACTGGGGGTGAGGGTGGGGAGATGGTGAGACAGGACAAAGATGAGTAGGTGAACAAATTTGCAAAATGGATTAAAAAGAAGGGGAAGGCACATTTAGATACATTTTGTGTATAAAAAAGGTTAATTAAAGAGAGAAAGAAAGTCACAAATGATCACTGTACCACAGAGGTTCTGACTGAGTTTATCTTAGTGTTTATGAAAGAAAAATATGAAATGTAGCATGTTTAGGGATATGATAGAGGGGGACAGAAGTGGATAGATGGACAAATAAAGGGAGAGCTTTCATGGATAGAAACTACCCCAGCCAGAAGGGGTCTCACTCAGGTTTCTTAAGAAATGGACAAATCCTGTAGCAGAGCAACTCACACTGATATTTGTATTAGATCTCTGGATAACTGGAAGTCAGTCTCACTTATACCCTTGTTCAAAGGTATAGCAGAACCATATACTGTAATGGAGCAGATCCTGAGAAATAGGATTTTGGCTGCCAAAGAGTAAGGCTCCAAAATGTTAATAAGCTGCTTCCTGTAACCAAAGAGTACAGGGTTTGATTCCTTTCATCTCCATTTGCTTGTTGTGTGACTCTAAGCAAGTCATTTAGCAGAAAGTAAAAACAGCATGGCTTCAGTCCTATAAAGTACTGTTTAACATAGCTGCTACATTTCTTTAAATGGGTAGCAGCAGAGTTGGATAATGGGATACCAGCAGATGTGATCTGTTTAAACTTCACTATGACTTTTGATTTTGTAACTTATCATGGGCTGTAGGGTAGTCTATCACAACCAAGTGTATGGCAGTAAATTAGGAAATAGTAGTGGTGTGCTCAAGTTAGAGAACTCAGACTTGTATGTTATGAAGAATCAGTCAGAGACAAGGGGCGTGACCAGAAGATGCTATGAAGAATCAGTCAGGGGCAAGAGAGATGACCAGAAGGTTGCCACCAAAGCAGATGCATTGTTATGCACATATTTGTTGTGGATTTGTTTGAGGGGGTGGCTAGCAAAGTGGATCATTTTCTAGATGAAAAACATTCTGTGGCTGAGGTTCAGGATGGTGGTAAGAATGTCAGTCTAATCCAATTCCTGTCCTGACTCTCAATAGTTATAAAGTATGGTATTCATCCTTAGTAGGGTGCCAACCCAATGTAGGATGTACATACATACTCACTCTCATAGAGCATGTACAACTATGGGCAATTTAGAGGGTCGCCAAATTACCTAAGGTACATTTGTGAGCTGTGATGGGGAACCTGAGCCCCAAAAAACTTACACTGGTGGGGGGAGAACATACAAACTCCAACAGCAGACAACCCAACTGAGTACTTACATGGAGGGCTATGTACTGCAAAGCCGTAATGTTAACCACTGTGCTACACAGCTACATGTCAGAGGGAGGAAGAAGTTTACTTTTGGGTATGATAAGTATGCACTTCTTCATTTTGTATGGCACAGCCTAAAGATGTTGCATGAACTAGGATATGTCATGCAGTAGGAAAGAGTAGCTGAGCAGGAAATGGGGGGGGGGTAATATTACTCTGACAGTGGTTCAACAGAAACAGATAGGGTAGCAGGGAATATTAACACAGTGCAGTGAGCTATATTCTTATTTTGTATGGCACGGATTCTATTTGTAAGTTTAGTTTGCCATACTTTGGTGTGATTGCATCTGGAAGATTATATGCAGTTCGAGAACATCAATATATAAGGCAGCAGGAAACATCCAGAAAGTGCAAAGAGTAAAATGAAATGTGTCATGGACATGGAAGGATTATAGTATTTATGGATTTTTTGTTTATTTATTTGTCTGTTTGTTCATATTTTGATGAGTGGGTTACCTGATTGAGTAGATCCAATTTTAGATGGATGGCCCAGTGACAACATTTTCAAATTAGGTACAATAAAAAAATATGAATTACATCAAAAGAAAGATGTATATAACACCATTTTGGGCATACTTCACATTCTGCACATAGATTATGAGGGGTCTACTTTAGAACACCGACACGCCAGTTTGCTGACACACAAACCACCGACACCAAATAATCGATAACACACAATACCGACAACGCAAAACACCGAACACCATTACACCGACACACTAAACGTAAACAACACATTACACTACATTACATATCCACTAGCCCTAACAAACCTAACCTGGGTCCGACACTACCGCACACTTACCCTACCTGCACCTAACCTAACTCACTTAACCCACTAACCCTAAGGTCCGACACTACCGCACACTTACCCTACCTGCACCTAACTAACTCACTTAACTCACCCCTAACCTAAGGTCCGACACTACACTTACCCTACCTGCCTAACCTAACTTAACCCACCTAACCCTGGGTCCGACACTACCACGCACTTACCTACCTGCACCCTATTCCTAACACTTAACCCACCCTAAAACATAAACCCGTCACTAACACACGCCATTACCCAAACCCTAACTCCGACACTACTGCAAGCTGATACATGATGGCACCATATAGAAGAATATTCTGGACGCAAATGTTATCACTTTATGGATCGTTGTGAGATCTTCAAGTAAAATCTCCTCTGCTAACAATAATTATGCAACTGTTTGGTTCAAATTAGGTAGATAGAGAAGAGAGACAACAGTAGCAGAATGAGATTAGTAAAAGGCAAACTACAAAAAGTAAAGGGAATACAGAAACATAACTCTCAACCTCTTAAAGCAAGAGATTTGGACAAAGCCATAAATAATGGGGGGGAAAGGCCCAAAAATAGGGACAATTTTGAATATTGCTCATAAACTTTGAAAGTTGATAGAATGATAGATTTTTGCATTAGCATGATGTTTATAAAGGATATGAAGTCTAACACTCAAGCTTCTGCCATTATTTCCTGACATTAGTCCTCAATGATTTGGCAAATCCCAATTTTTGAAGAAACAGACCAAAAAATAGGAGGCTAAAATCTGGACATCCTGAGAAAATCTGGACAGTATGTACAAAAGGGACTGGGGTTGGCATAGGGTGATTAGGTGAAGAACCTGTGGATAAAATTTAAGCTAGTATAATCCTATATAGAGGTGTCTGCCTGCAAGAAAACAAAATGAAACCTAAAAAACTAAAGTATGTAACTAAGGACGTAAGAGACAAGTTGAAAAATATTAAGAAGTAAAAAGTAAGTAGATGGGGAAAGGAAGGAAGGCTGTAACTGGGGGTGAGGGTGGGGAGATGATGAGACAGGACAAAGATGAGTATGTGAACCAATTTGCAAAATGGATTAAAAAGAAGGGGAAGACACATTTAGATACATTTTGTGTATAAAAAAGGTTAATTAAAGAGAGAAAGAAAGTCACAAATGATCACTGTACCACAGAGGTTCTGACTGAGTTTATCTTAGTGTTTATGAAAGAAAAAGATGAAATGTAGCATGTTTAGGGATATGATAGAGGGGGACAGAAGTTGATAGATGGACAAATAAAGGGAGAGCTTTCATGGATAGAAACTACCCCAGCCAGAAGGGGTCTCACTCAGGTTTCTTAAGAAATGGACAAATCCTGTAGCAGAGCAACTCACACTGATATTTTTATTAGATCTCTAGATAACTGGAAGTCAGTCTCACTTATACCCTTGTTCAAAGGTATAGCAGAACCATATACTGTAATGGAGCAGATCCTGAGAAATAGGATTTTGGCTGCCAAAGAGTAAGGCTCCAAAATGTTAATAAGCTGCTTCCTGTAACCAAAGAGTACAGGGTTTGATTCCTTTCATCTCCATTTGCTTGTTGTGTGACTCTAAGCAAGTCATTTAGCAGAAAGTAAAAACAGCATGGCTTCTGTCCTATAAAGTGCTGTTTAACATAGCTGCTACATTTCTTTAAATGGGTAGCAGCAGAGTTGGATAATGGGATACCAGTGGATGTGATCTGTTTAAACTTCACTATGACTTTTGATTTTGTAACTTATCATGGGCTGCAGGGTAGTCTATCACAGCCAAGTGTATGGCAGTAAATTAGGAAATAGTAGTGGTGTGCTCAAGTTAGAGAACTCAGACTTGTATGTTATGAAGAATCAGTCAGAGGCAAGGGGCATGACCAGAAGATGCTATGAAGAATCAGTCAGGGGCAAGAGAGATGACCAGAAGGTTGCCACCAAAGCAGATGAATTGTTATGCACATATTTGTTGTGGATTTGTTCGAGGGGGTGGCTAGCAAAGTGGATCATTTTCTAGATGAAAAACGTTCTGTGGCTGAGGTTCAGGATGGTGGTAAGAATGTCAGTCTAATCCAGTTCCTGTCCTGACTCTCAATAGTTATAAAGTATGGTATTCATCCTTAGTAGGGTGCCAACCCAATGTAGGATGTTGTTTTGCTTGGGAACTAGAGTCAGATGACAAGAGATGATGTCATTCTGCAAGCTATCCCAGCAGTAGTATTTTAGATATTAATTTGAGAAGTATCTTAGTGAAAGAGAGCATTCTGTATTCTGTCTTGGACCTGACAACAACTAGATGATCCATTCACCACATCTGCCTTGCTGTAGTAGTAAGGTCTTAGGTTATAGTAACTCTCTTAGATTCAGTCAGGAATATAGTGAAGCTTAGTTTAAATATTTTCTTTATTTATTTGAGACTGTCCTGCAAAGTTGTTTTAAATATTTCCCATGGTTTTGAACTCTGATGTTACTGTGAATATATATTTAGTATTGTTTTGTTCTTTTATTATTTGTTATTAAATATATTTAAACATTTCATTGTGGCTGATCTGTGTAGAGATATTTTATTTATTTGGTGACACTGTGTGGGCCACTCCTAATAGCCTTGTTCTTAGTTAAACTACCATTTGTGTTCATATTATATTCACAGTAAGATTGGACACCCTTTGTTGAGGGGCTTAAAGTAGCTGATAAGGAGTTGATTGGTAACAGTGGTAACTACCTTATAGTCTGGGCAGAAGGGAGCATAGCTAGTAAACCTGTGCCAGCCTTTCACAGGTGTGTGTGTGTGTGTGTGTGTGTGTGTGTGTGTGTGTGTGTGTGTGTCTGTGTGTGTGTGTGTGTGTAAATCAAACCTCAAAGTGTGTGTGTCAGCTACTTGGGCAGGGACACGAAGCACTGGTTGAACAGAGAGGGTACTGGGGTTCTTGGCTTGGTCACTCAGCTGAGATCTCAACTCTATATCTGTTTTGGTGGGGAGAATAAAATATAGTAAATAAAAGACTACTGTAACTTAAAACATAAGTTTGCAGGAAAAAATCTCCCTGTACTCCCAACCCTACTATTATATTCTAATTCTGGGGATGCTTTGCCTAAACAAAGGGGCATGCATTGCTTTGCACTATAACATGATAACCCTCTGCCATAATGTGTTGTAGCATCAGAGTTTGATTGCAGCACTGCAGAAATGTGTGGATGAAGAGGGCTTACTACCCTGCTAAAGAAGGAATGTTATACTACAGCTCTACATTCTAAATGGACTTCAGCATTTGATATGCCATTTTAAAGGTAACTATAATGCCATGCACTAATTCAGTATTGCTCTTCCTGACTTGCAGTTTTATATAACAATATGGTATCTCTGTGTATTGCTTGAGCACGGGCCTTTTATTTTTATCTATCTGTCTATCAATCTATGTATCTATCTGTCTATTTGTATGTTTTGCTAATTGGGTTGTACAACTGGGTTGCGGCCCCATTTTCTTTGATGACCTGGACAGCATGGTCTGATTCAGTGACTTCCTCAGAGTTGCACAGTATGCAAATGGAGACTGAATGAATCTAACCCAGAATTACAGGATGAAGCTTTTTAGCAGATTGTCTTCCACTGATAATACCACTTCTGTGCATCTCAGTATTTTACTAGCCTTCCTTACTACCTCCTTACATTTTTTGCTTAAGTCATCCAATATAATTACCTCAAATACCTCCTTCTCTTTTATTCAGGCACAACCCTAACTCAATCCAATCTCTCTACTTCTTTCTCTCAGTTGACTTATTTATCCCTTTTGAGGGTGAAAGCCTTAACCTCTCAGGCCAGGCAAGGGGCCAGTCATTCTTGGCCTGGGATGGGGTCTATTGGAAAAAAGCAAAAAGAAGGTAACAGCATCCAGACGAAGTCACCAATAGAATGTCCACAGAAAACACAAATAAGGACTGAAATTTGTAAAGCACCAATACCAGCCTACAGCCTCAATAACCTGCAGGACAAAGTAAAAGATTAGGAATGAGGATAACTGTTCATAATGGAGGACGTTATTTATTTTTGCTAAGTTTTGCTAAGTTAGCTATGGCCAGGATCTGACATTCTGAACAGTCATCCTTATTCTTAAGCATAAAAATCAAATATGGATGAATTCTAAACCACCCAGTATTTGGCAAACACACGTTATTTACAAATAAATCAACATATAACACAAAAGCTTTCGAGACTAGCTCTTTATCAATGGATAACATGGTAGACAAAATAATCATTTAAATACCTTTCAGAGACAACCAATTATGCAAATTGACTCTCATTATTAAATACAATCTCACACCCATCATTTAAAACAAATTTCAATGCAAGACCTTTTTATATACATAAAAATAAACACACACACACACACACACACACACACACACACACACACACACACACACACACACACACACATATTTGTGTGTGTATACATGTATGTATGTATATATATATATATATATATATATATATATATATATATATATATATATACACTTATATGCAACATATGAACACATTTTTTAAAACATACATAATATGCAAATGTCCAAACATTTCAATATTGGTTTAGAATGTGCACATGAATAAATATATAAAAATGCACTTCACAATATATTCACTATAATTCATTATGTTTCATTTTCAAAATAGGCTTATAACTAGAGTCTATTGGTCCAGTCATTCCAAAAGGGCAAGGCCTGACAGGTTGCATGTCAATAACAGAGTTATGTGGGCCCCTCCCTCACTCCTTTTCCATCTCTGTGACCGACAGTGGCTGCATATCATTGCTGAATGGAATGGAGCATGTTGCTGCAAATGAGCATAGCCAGCATTAGGCACCTGTGAAACCTGCAATTACTGGGGGCCCCTATCTAACTTTCTAACTTGGAAGGCACCAGAGTAAAGCAATAGTAATGGTTGGCTGTAGGGAAAAGAATGTGCAAACACATTTGTAAAACTGGTGACAATGGCAGGCTAATTTGGACATTTGCTTCTGTTTCATGTTTTTTTATTGTTTGTTTGTTTGTTTGATTTTGCAAACAGTAGGGAACTGAGAGGACATAAATATGAAGCTGCAATCTTTCAGATCCACTTCATTCAAAAGATGGATCTGATTGCTTGTAGCATTACTCATCATACATTTCCATACCTACATATATACTGGGCAACAAAAGAACAAGAAGGAAAGGGCGGGATGAAACTCTAATATCTAGCATTATTAGTGGTATAAACGATGTATCAATACACAAAAGGAAAGAAATGAGTAGCACACCCTCAAATTAAACTATCGCTGTATTAAAGAAAAGCATGTAAATTAGTACTTCATAAATCCGAAGTGAACTGAAAGACTGAAAGATGCTGGGGGGATACCAGATGTCAAACAGAAAACGTATTCTGTTAAAAGGACCTTATAAAGAAAAAAATAAAGGGGGGGGGCAGCACAAAGTAGTCAATAAGAAAGAGTAGAAAGACTCTTAAGATAATTAATGATAGTGAAGGCAACCATAAGGAAACAGTGAACAGCCCCAACACCAAAAGATAAATAAATGAGAAACCTACAAATTAAAGTAAAAGCAGTGGCAAGTAGGAAGATAAGTTCAGAAGAAAAAATGTTTTACAGTAAAAATATGGCACAATAATTAACAATAAGGTAATTCTGACAGATAACGCTGACCTTAAGAGACTGAGAAAAATACTTAAAAATCAGTATGCATTCAAAGATCAATACCAAGCAGCTGAAAAAAAATACTAAGAGTAGGTTAAATACCTAGAATCCCAAAAAAATGTGTCTTAACTTTGGTTAATAAAACATTTTTGGCTAATAAAACAATTGTATAAATTGTAGTAATAAGAAATTAAGTCCAAATGGTAACAACATGTGATTGTTGTGTGTTATCAGTCCACAAATAAAATCTTGTAATTCAGTAAGTGACAAAAAAGATGGAGGACTCTGCCAAATGCAGTATATATTGTCCGGCTGCAAATCCAAGAGCAATGTAATAGTAGTTGTCTGGAAAAATGAATAGGCAGGATAGTTGAACAGCAATTTTGGAATAAAGTAACAATATTAACAAAAAATGCTTAAATCATTCTGTGGCCAGATCCTTTGGGGACATTAATTATTTAATCTTCCTCACAATTAAATGTCAGAGATGTGCATAAAAGTTCACCATAGCTTGAGGGCTGGGGACCATGTGGTCATTATTTTTTTTAATTTTCTTCAAAAGCTTAAGAGGTTAGCACAGATGGTCACTATAACTTTTGTTGGGTTTGAGAGTCATGTGGTCATTATTTTGTTAACTTTTCTCATAAACCTCAGATGTGTACGCAGAATATCACTATAGTTTATGTGGGGACAGTGTACTGTCTAGGAAAACAAAGTGAAATGCCATACTGTCATCATTATTTTTTCACTTTCCTCACAAACATCAGACATATATACAAGTGTCTATCTTTTGGAGATGGGGTAAGGAGCATATATGCACCTGGCAGCAACATATTGAAATATGTTATTCTGCTCTATTTTTTCTTTCAGTTTTGTCCCAGACTGATATCAGGGTTACACAGAAAGCAGCTGCCTTTTGGGGTAGGGGTGAGGAGGCATGCTGTATGTGTGTATGTATGACACTAGCCAGCTGAAATGTATAACTGTGGCTATTTGTGCCTTTGCTTTAATTTGAATCTAATACCAGAGGGGTGCACAGAAAGTTACTGCCTTTTTGTTGGGGAGGGGAGTTGGACAGACAGGTAGTATTCCCATAAAGGGTTTATATATTCTTGCAAACATTTATTTTCTTGAGTTAGTGTGTGTTACTATTTTATCAGCTTTGAACATTAAGCCTTGGACACAACTTATGTTTATTTTTTTTCTTTCTGGTTAAAAATAAGACTGAATTCCTTTTATTTACTTAAGATTTTTGTTCAGGCCATCACTGGAATAAAACATTGGAAAAATGCTCTGAAATGTACCTCATAGCATCTGCAACCCCTTGGCTTCTGAAGGCAACGCAGATTAATCATATTATTTAACACACTGTTATTGTTGTGCAGTCTTGGCCATTTAAGCTGTGTTGAAAGAAAACAAGAAAAAGTAAGTTGACAGCAACACTAAATTTAGTCCACAGTGGTACAGTGGTTATCATTGTCACCTCACAGCAAGAGGTTCTCTGGTTCGATCCTCGGCTGGGGTGCCTTCTGTGTGGAGTCTGCATGTCCTCCCTGTGGTTGTGTGGGTTTCCTCCGGGTGCTCTGATTTCCTCCCACATCCCAAAGACATGATGTAGGTGGATTGGACACTCCAAATTGGCCCTAGGTGTGTGTGTGTGTGTGTGTGTGTGTGTGTGTGTGTGTGTGTGTGTGTGTGTGTGTGTGTGTGTGTGTGTGTGTGTGTGCCTTCAGTGGAAGGTTGGGTGCTGGGCTGGCAACTCAACACCGTAAAACTCCACTGCCAATCATGAGCGGACAGGTGATCCGCTGTGGCGACCTCTAACTGGGAAAAGAAGAAAGAAGAAGTTATGATTTTGTTTAAGCTATCATTGGACAAAAGGACTGGTTAAAAAACAAACCTAAAATACATCTCAGAGCTTATTGAAAAATAAGAATTCTGGGGGAAAATGCTGAAGAGTTAGGCAAAATATGAGAAAAGGAAAACAAAAGAATTCTGCATGGTGTGGAGAAGTCATGATGGGGGAAACAAGATATACTGGGATATGTGTGCTGTTGGATGCAGTTGGCAGTGGGGGGCATGATGGAGCTCTTCACCTAGGGTACTATTTCACCTAAGGCTAGCCCTGCACATAGAATTATTGTAATGCAACATCTTTACAACTAAATGCCAGTCACTGCTAATGTCCCAATCACACAATGGCCAGCTAATCCCACACCAGGTAGTCAAATGAATATTCCAGTGCTGACACTGCAGTACTGCATAAGGGAGGTGCTACACTTCTGAGTGAGTCATCCTTCAGATAAGATGTTAAAACAAGGCCCAATTCCTTGAGTTGGTGGTAGCTGAAATGGATATAAAAATTACATAGCACTTAAAAGAGTAGGTGCAGTTTCCCAGTGCCATGGCCAAATTCCCCCTAGTCAGTATAAATACCACCTTGGGTGTCCCCTGAAAAGAGATTCTTGGCCTTCTGGGACTAACCTGGACAATAGTATAAATAAAAACTTGGTGTGGTATACAGCCCTGTCAATGTAAGAGCATTGTGACAAAAGTTTGGTCTGTGTGTACTACTCCTAAGCTTTCTGTCATGACCTAAAAGGTTGCTTAGGTGGGTTGGAGGAGTTGCAGTTTTAGGGTATTTACATTGGAAGAGTCCAGGTGTCCCCAACTTGATATTTGCTAGTGGCCCCCTAAATGCCAGCAGCATTCCTCCAAATGAGTGTGCCCAGATTAAGTGCAGCACTCTAATGGCTATGTCCTTCAGGTACATTCCAGATTGCTGTCTGTAGTCAGCAGTGCAGGTATGTGACAGCAGTGCAGTGAGTGTAGCCACCTCCCCCTCCCCCACACAGCTGGGAAAGCTGATAGTGGTTGCCTGATGTCCTAATCAGACTTCAGTCAGTGGGATAATTGTCAGAGGTTTATCCTTCTATGACATGGAGCTGGACACCTTCCCCTGAGTTGTCATTCTTCTGTTTCCCTGCCTGCTGTGTACTGCTTTCCCTTGCTTCTGCTTCCCACATGAACCCAATCGGTACATTGTAGACAATTCGTCTAGACTTGTCAAGTCTGTTCTGATCCTTTCTGTAGATTTTTGTGAAACAGTTCTGCTGCATAATTTATGTCTTCAGAGGAAAAAGGGCAAACTATTTCTTTCCAGCTCTGTTATGATGCCACTTATAAAGACATCAGACAGGAGGATCCAACAAACAGAAAACAGAACTGATAACAACAGTCCTGAGGTGAACTTTACACGTACTAGAAGGAATGCATGATAAATTTAGATTCCTTGTTAACTGCGCAAAGACATGTGCATTATTAGATGATATGAGTAAGAGTATGTGACAGACTTGGAAATGTTGACTAAGCACACATAAAGGTAGCAGTTGAGTTTCCATGCAGACAAATGCAGATTACTACAACTGTGCCATAACAGCCCTGTTATAAAGTATCAGTGTGGAGAGTGGCAACAGAGCTGAGAAAAGGTATGGGAGTATTGTTCATATTTAGAATGGAGTACCAATGGTGGGAGGGCAGTGGCAGCAACAACTAGACTTAGCATGATTAGACCTCAGAAGCGAAAGAGTAATATTATCAGTCTACAAGGACCCGATTAGATGGAATCTGGAGTACAGGGTGCAGTTGTGGAGGCCATGCAAAGAAACAGGCTTTAGGCTGCAGGAAGGAGTCCAGTGGAAAGTCACCAAAAGGTACATGGAATGCAGAGAAAAGGGTATAATCAAATGCTAGATGGGGTAGAGTTCTACTCTCTAGAGATAAAAAAATAAGAGATATGAATGAAGTCTTCTTGAAAAGGAAAGACAGAGGGTAGGAAGTGGGTTTAAGAACCAGACTTTAGAGATCAAATCCTCCATTGATCTGAAAGTGTTTCTCCCCAGAAAGAGTGGTAGACTATAATGGACTACCAGAATGGTTGAGGGAAAGGGAAGCTAAACAATCATTCAGAAAGACATAGGGAAGACAAAAGATTTGATGAAAAATATAAGGATGCAAGAGGTATAAAATGAATGATAAATGCACTCAGAGGACAGACCAAACAGGATTATTGTCTCTTTTTACCATGAAGCTAATGTAATGTAATGCATGTAGCTTGCTGTAGCCTTCATATGAAAGTATGTATTCTTCACATTCTGAACGCAAATGCAGATCTGTTTTTGTAAAAGGGAAATAATCGTTTGACAGAATATCATTCCAAATATTTTTGAATATGAGAAATGTATTTAGTGCTCCAAAGCCCCACAGTATGCAAGTCTATTGTAGCTGGTAAGTCCAGATCACATATTGCAGGTGGTAGAAAAGCCTTCACTGAATAAAGTAGAAATTTGTAGTCAGTTAAGTCCGAGGGGGGGGGGGGGAGATAGCAATAGCTAAACTAGAACATTTTTATGATTGTGTAGTAGAAGTCATCTTCTTTATTGTGACTAACCTTTCACTAGTGACCCCCCCCACACTCACACATGCACACACATGTCCTCATTTTACAGGACTGATATAATTAACTTTGGAGTCTGCTCAAATGCTCTGGTTCTGGACACTTGTGGGATTGTTTATTCACTTTGTGTGTTACTATGACTGGCCCCATGGCATACAGAATATAGACCAGGCTCCAGCACAGATGTCCCAAGTTTAAGTACTAGCACCAGTGTTGGGGATCCAAGTGGAGGGATGGTAGTATGTGGCTGGTGTTAGCTCAACCATTCTCGGGGAGAGGGACTGTTGGATCTGGTCACTTGCTGCAATCACCCATAACAAGTGGAGGTTTGCTGCATCTGATCACAGCTAGACTGGGGAAGTAGGCTTGCCTTACCATGACAGTGATGCTAACCCACAGAGTATATGAATAAGAGCATGATTATGCAGGAGAGGACACAGTACTGCCTCAAGGAGATTTGAAAGTTTACATCACCAACAAGAGGGGGGTGTTAGGGTCTTACAGTATTAACCCCCATATCCTACGTCTGGAATTATGGGAGCTGCTGACAGTGGGTTGGGTGCCACGTATTTCCTGTTATGAGGATAGGCCAGTGTGGACCACACAGGGACCCAGGTGCATGGGTAATCCAGATTATCCCAGCCAAGGGAAGGAGGGTACTCATTTGTGCTACTGGTCAAGTAGATGATTTGGACATGAACATGGGTACAAATATCTTCATGGCTACCTCTGTGTTGGCCTCCCGCAGACAGCTTTTAACTTCATGTTGGGACTACTCAGTACAAGTGAACAAATAAACTGAAATCCAGTAGGAGAAGCCTGGGTCAGCAGGCAAGTGGGGAAAAAATCACAAAGAAAATGTGTACATTAGTGATCCTAAGTTACTGTTTTTAGCTCAAGGAGATCTTACTGTAAGTGTCAGACACTCAGCCATTGGCTCTAAAGACATACTTTTTGGTTGTGTGTGTAAGATGAGGTCTCCTTTTGAGACAAATATAATGTTTTTCTCTTTACATGAATTTTGTTTAATTTAATCTCCACAGAGTGGTGACATTTAATGTAATATGTGCTTGCAATAACTCTGTCTTACACATATAACTTGTATACCACAAGATTTTGACTGGAGGATTTATAATACAGTTTAGTGATGTTTAACATGGATCATCACTATGCTTGCTCATACACGGTTGATGACTATTCTTCCCAGTCATACATCCAAATAGGCCCTTATGGTGTGCTGTGCCACACTGCTTCGAGTTTGAAGTACTGAAACCTATGTATGAATCTTTGTAAGCAATCACAGAATGTCAGAGGTTTATTTATTTATATTTATTTATCCTTTGTTGACTGGGTAGTCCCACTAGGCTAGTGACATCTTTTCATGGGGGATCAAAGGTGGTATTTTTAGGACCTTGATTTAAAGTCTCATCTGAAGGATGGCTATTAATATTTATATTAAGCCCTGACTAATATATCTGAATTTTTACATGGTTTTGAAACTCTTTCGTCACATTTTAACTTAGAACAAATTTCCATGGAGAAAATGAAGACATACACTAAGAAGACACTTTTATACAATAAACAAGGGAAGCACTCAGTCAGCATTTAACAACTGAGGAACATCTGTTGAAAGACATCTGGGAAGTTTGAATTCTTTCCTAACCTAACTTACGTGCAAAATGCCAAAGCAGGCAGCTTGAATCTGAAAACAAAAATACTGAGTATCATATAAATAGACTCACCAGGAAATTATTAACAAGAGGGAAAAATGCAGTCAAGAGTACTGATAATGTAGCCAAGAAAATTAGGCAAACATATTAAAGGCAGAAGAACATAAACCAGAAGCTTAAATACTAAGAATTATGGAAAAATTGAATGGGCAGAAAAAGTTAAAAAATGTAGTAGAAAAGAAGTGACTGTAAGAGGAAGTAAGAGTACTTAGAAAGACACTGCTCAACAGTGCTCATGCTACATCAGTAAAAGGTCTGGTAATAGGATTTGGAATGGAGTCAGTTTAAAAAGAAGTATTGATGTGAAGAAGACTTTTCCCACCAGTGTGAAACCTAAAAAAACACAATGAATGAAAATTTGCACCGGGCCATTGCTAATTAAGCCATGTTGATTTCATATACCTCTGCACTTAGTATAGGCTAGATTCAGTATTACAGAATCTAGACTGCTTTGAATCACTTTAGCACTAAAACCAGCTCTTCACTGAGATACTGAAAGATCTGAGGTATCCGTTGCTTCCAACTAGCTATAAGTGCCTGCTTCTGCTCTTATATTGCACTAATAAATAATATTTTCATTCTACTGTCTGTTTGAATTATCAGTTTGGTGGTTAAAGTAGCAAACGCTTTGCTTGTTGTCCTCAACAGGTTTTTCGTGGCTCAGCTCTACTGTCAGTTAGAACACTAAGCCTAACTTCAGAGGTTCCAACATACCTCTCACCCACTAAACATTCCTAAGTGTGACCTCTCTTCCTGACCATATAAATTTACCTAACACTATGGATGTACAATTTCCAACAGTTTCTCCAGCCAGCTTGGTCGACATGGGCATCCTGAGACAGTGTTGCAACTGCCTCATGTTCACTGACAACCCTCTGCTCCTAGACCACACAAACACAACATGTGAGAGATGCAACTATATTAAGAACCTTGAATCAATACTCTCTCACACACCAGTCAGTACATATGATAATGAGCAGGTCATCAGCATGCACACCTCACCTCCTACTCCACCCAAGTCCATATCCCACATACCTAAATATGTGGAGGTCTTCACCAGAAACATACCTAAACACCAGAGACCTCCCAAACACAAACACAAACATACTACACATAATACTACCTCTGCAGAGCACAGTACACATAATAGCTCACATTACAGTGTCTCACCTGTCAAGCCCTTAAGGCAAAATACAAAACCAAACATATTAGTCACAGGTGATTCCATTGTGAGACACACAGATGTCCTTCTCACCAGGCTGGATAAGGAGAAGGTCAGGGTTACCTGTCTGTCAGGTGCCAGGATACACCATATCACACATGCACTCAAGTCTCTCAACAACAGGTACTGTTATGACCCTGTCATAGTCCATGTTGGTGTGAATGACTTGAGAGTACTCTCTGGACTATATGAAGAGAGACATGATTGATCTCTTGGACCATGTGTCTCAGGCTGGTATGTCCCCAGCCTTAAGCAGCATTTTACCTTCACCTAGGATGATGCCTCAATACAAACAGAAAATGACTGACCTTAATCATTGGCTAAGTTTCTGGTGTCATTCTAAGGGGATACAGTATCTGTCAGCCTGGGATGACATGATCGGCAGACCTCACTGCTTTGCCAGAGATGGTCTCCATCTGTCATCCAAAGGACTTTGACTACTGGCCAAGGCTCTTGCCACCCCCATAGTATCTTTTTTAGGCAGTGTCTCAAGGACAAAATTTGTGACTTAAGAATTCTATCTAAGAACAACCTCAAGGTTTTGCTGCTAAAAGCTAGGAGTCTTAACATGAAACCGCATTCACTGGAAACAGTCCTCATCTTGGAAGACATAGACATTTGTGCAGTCACAGAGACCTGGTTCAAGGCTGTGGAGAGCACCCCAGCCATATTGGGCAACACCTCCTTCCACACATTCAGATCACAAACTGAAGGTGTGAAAACTAAAGGAGGCAGTGTATCAATATTCAGTAAAGATAAATACCCCTCCAGACTGGTTAAACAGCATGATTCCCTGGAGATACTTCAGGCACGATTAACTGTTGGTATGATATCTATTCAAGTCATTGCCAACTACAGGACCACCTCCATGAATCAGGACACCCACTCTTCCTATTTGGATCTTCTTGAGTCTATGAAGATATATCCGAACACCATGGTTTTGGGTGACTTTAACTACCCATCCATTGACTGGGGAAATTACTCATGCAGAAACTCACTTACCCAAAGGTTCCTCAATTTCATTAACTCCAATGTTCTGACCAGCTAGTTTACACCCTAACAAGGGGTGCCAGCAGCCTGGATCTGGTGCTTACCAATATGGGGACCACTGTAGCAGCACCCATTATGAGGTCTTCCCTGGTGAAATCTGACCATAAATCAGTCTCATTTGAAGTTACAATTATACCTGATCCCCCCCACCCTTAGCACAAACTAAACTAAAAACGTTCTCCAAAGCAGATTATAACCTCTTACTGGATGGTATAAATAGCTTCACTGCACCTCCTTCCTCAGACGGAACTGGCAACTATGCCAAGTTCTACACAAATGCTTTATATAAACACCTGAACAATTGCATTGACTTGGCTGTACCTGACAGGACTAAAACAAGTTCCTCAAGGAACAGCAAATCTATCTGGTGGGCAACTGCCATTAACAGACTTTACAATAAGAGGAAGAAATTGCTGTCTAAGAGTAAGAGGGAGTGAGCCCCAAACTGGAAACACTCCCTCCTCAGCTTAAACAAGCAAATAATACTCCTTGTGAAGTCCTCCAAAGCTAATTATGAATACAAATTAGCTTCCTCAACTAAGGACAACAATAAGATGTTCTTTAGTTACATCTATAACCTAAAAGGAAAGGCTCAGATCTGTGCTGAACTGGTAGCCAATGATACCCCATATACAGAGCTTGTGGACATAGCTAACCTGTTAGCTGACAGGTTCTATGAAAACTTCAGTCCCCTTTCCCTGCCACACTTATCCCAGGACATCCCAACCACCTGTTCTCTACCCTGTATCTCTAAAGAGCAGGTCATGAGCATCCTCTCTAAGGTCAAAAACACAGCATCCATGGGACCTGATAACATCCCAGGCTGCATCCTACATGGGTTCAAACAAGAATTAGCAACACCATTGGGTACTCTTTTCAATCATAGTCTAAGCACTGGCTTCATCCCAGTTGAATGGAAAAAGGCCACCATTATCCCCTTGCACAAAGGTGGTGCTTCCACAAACTCCGGGAACTATAGCCCTATTAGCCTGACTAGCCTTATCTGCAAGGCCATGGATAGAATCATCATGGACCTTATCAACAAAGACATTGGTAACCTCCAAACAATTGACACTACTCAGTTTGGGTTTGCCAAAGGGAGATCATGCCTGTTAAACTGGTGGACTTCTTCGAGACAGTCACCAAAGCCCTTGATGAGGGGAAATCTAAGCCTACCTAGACTTAGCTAGGGCTTTTGATGCTATCCCCTATTCAGGCATAATTGAGAAACTTACCTAGCTAGGTATCAACCCATATATCATTAGATGGGTCACTAACTGGCTCACTAATAGAACCCATATAGTCAAAATAGGGGAATCCACCTTCAACAGCAGACCTGTAACCAGTGGTGTTCCACAGGGATATGTCCTGGGACATCTACTGTTTGGAATAATCTATTTCTCCAAAGTGCAAGCTAAAACTACATGTCTGCAGCTGACAAAGTTTGCTGACAACTGCAAAGTGGGAGCGGTCGTAGAATCTCCAAATGATGTCAACATCCTACAAGAGGGTCTTCACAAAGAAATGACTGGTGCCAAAGTCATGGCATTAAATTCAATGCAAAAAAAATGTATTATCATCTCTTTTAATAAGAGTGATGTTTCTGCTAACTGCCATATCAATAACAACACCCTTAGTACATACGCAGTGGTGACAGACCTGGGCACACGGGTTGACATCAACCTTACCTTTGATCACCATGTCTCTACAGTGGTAAGCAGGGCATTCTATATTGTTCATCTCATAAGTAAGGACTTTCCCTCCAGAAAAAAAGAAGTTATAACATCCCTGTACTCTTCCCTCATCAGTCCAATAATTGAGTACAATGCCTCTTTTGGTATGTACCTTTCTAAGCACCTGCAGCAACTGGAGAGACCACAAAGCTTCCTCACAAGGAAAATTCAAGGTCTTCAGCATCTGTCCTATGAGGGCAATCTGAAATCTCTGTCACTTTATTTTGTTTAATACAAACTACTCAGAGGTGATTTCTGCCTTGCATATAAGGCAATCTTTGACCCTGCTTTATTGGAAATGTTGTATATCTGTAAGTCAAATGGTACACGGGTTACTCGCTCTAATGGCCTAACCTGGTATGTGACATTAATAGAACCTGCTGGATGGACAAATTTGTCTTCCCGTGGTAGCCACACCTTTGGACCAGACTCCTGCTTTATGTCAAGCAGAGCATCTCATTGGCCCTCTTCAAATGCAATCTGGACGATTGGATGGGTAACTGTAAATTCACCCAAGGGGTTTTACCTATGTCCATGTTGGACAGGAGTGATAGGTGCTGATCATGGAAATAATGGTAAAACTTGGCTAGACTTGTAAGGACACTGAAGTTATTAGCATAGTAACCTCCTATGATCTTATGATCCTATGAGGCTTGACCTGAGCTGTCTTAAATGTATGCCAGCATACTTAAATACAGCCTCACAGCAGTTATCACTTACTATACATTTTAATATAAATCTTCCCAGTAGGGTTACTACTGACATAGAAAAGCGGTTTTAAATTACAGATTCAGAAAGGTTAAATCAATTCCCAGGTGTGCGTGTGCAGTTATAGATTTTTAGTTTGGTGTGGGTTTGGGTTGCAATAAAGATTTTATATAATAATCGGAAGATTTTAAGTACAAATGCTGCCTTGGCTATGGCAATCACTTGCACACTTAGTTTTCTTTTCTTTTTTTTTGTTTTATGAAGGAGGCCTCAAAATGAAAAGTTTGAAGGAATTCGGAAGGGAATTTAAACCTGTTTTGGCAATGCCTAACAAAAATAAGGGTTCTTATGGTTGCAAGACCTGCACATTTTGCATGTTTATGAGTAATACGTCCTGTTTTATGCAATAAGTTTATGCACCTGAACAGTGGGCAAAACATCTGGGGCACAAGTTAAATTTACTTGTAATACATCTAGTGTGATTCATGTTGCTACTTATTAAAAATGTTCAGATTTTCATGTAGGAAAGAGAGGGAGAAAACCACAACAAAAAGTGCAGGATCATTTGTACTCAATAAAAATGAAGGAAGAATATAATGCATTTTATAGGCATTCAGGGCTTTGTAATGGTTTTAAAAATGATTTTTTAGTTTCAGAGAGTCCTCTTGGACAACAAAGATGGTGACAAAAGCAATTCATTTTTTTAGGAAGCCAAAATGTGGCGCTGTCACTTTAAATGCTGAATAATATGTGAATTTGTTTCCATAATTGTGATTAATTAATTGGTTATTTTAGAGTTGATGAAAATATTTATGCAGCACTTTGTAATTGTGAGTTTGTTTGCTGAAGTCCTTTACTGATATGAGGCAGAATTGCTTAAATTTGTGCTTTTTATTTTAATAAAGTGAATTGGTCCATTTCTGTGTTCTTGCCTCTGTTTTTGTTATGTACATAAACACACAAACACAGACATATGTGTGTGCATGTGTGAGTGCATATCTGTCTATCTATCTATCTATCTATCTATCTATCTATCTATCTATCTATCTATCTATCTGTCTGTCTGTCTATCTATCTATCTATCTATCTATCTATCTATCTATCTATCTATCTATCTATCTATCTATCAAAAATGTTTACACTGGATACACTCCATACAATCGAATGTTCATAATCTGAAATGCATTTAACACCGGCAGAAGTGATCACGTGATCGAAACTCATTTGATTACTTCATAGGTTCATAGGTTCATACTAGGCTATCTGCCCAAGGGCATTTACAAGCCTAGCCCATAGTTTTGTGGCTTACGCCACCCCTTTAGTATGGGGAACTATACCCATTATTTTGCTGTGCCTCTGTCGAGCAGTGACACTGAGGTAATCCCTGGGGTATATCTGCGATCTCCCATCCATTGGTCAAGATTTCTCTTGAACAAGGCCAGCGAGGTGCTCTGCCTCACATATACCGGGATTTTGTTCCACAGCATAGGGAGTCTTTGGGTGATGAATCTATCCCTCCAGCATGTCCTATTAATAGCCGTGTCGAGGTTTAAGTCTCCCGCCCTTGTGGCTCTGATGGATCTAGATTTTTGAGGTGAAGCATATTCATCAAATCTGGGTTTGACATGGCCTTGTATGTTAGGCAAAGGTCACCTCTGAGCAAGCGGTGGCGACTGAATAGAGCTGGAGTTCTTTCAGTCGGGCAGCATAGGACAGATTTTTGAGACCCTTTATCCTTTTGGTGAGGAACTTTTGTGGCCTCTCCAGCTGCTGCAAGTGTCGGGTCAGATACATTCTGAATGGGGCATTGTACTCAATCATTGGTCTGATGAGTGATGAGTAGAGGGAGACAATGACCTCCCTTGATCTAGATGAGAATCCCTTCATGATAAGGTGGGCAATGTAGAAGGTCTTCCTAACTACTTTAGCTACATGGATGTCGAATGACAGACTACTATCAACCTGGGTCCCCAGGTCCCTGATAACTTCTTCTGTGCTCAGTGGATTGCCACCTATTTGGTAGCTAGGGGTAACCTTGTTTTTCCGAAGGGTATGACTATGCATTTTTTGGCATTTAACTTTAGGCCATGGCTCTGGCACCAGTTATCCGTTTCTGTGAGACCCTTCTGAAGGATATCTGTGTCAGCTGTGTTTTCTACTATGGCGCCCAGTTTGCAGTCATCTGCAAACTTTGTCAGCCATAACCCTCCTGTGTTTGCTTGTACTGGAGAAGTAGATGCCAAACAAGAGTGGGCCTAGGACTGAGCCCTGTGGGACACCACTTGTGACAGGCTTTGAGTCTGACATGGCGCCAGCAACTCTGACCCTGTGGGTTCTGTCACTCAGCCAGTTTGCAACCCATCTTGTGATGTATGGGTTAATATTTAAGCTGATGAGTTTTTCAATGATACCCGAGTGGGGTATTGTATCGAAGGCCTTCGCCAGATCGAGGTAGGCTGTATGGACTGCCTTTCCCTCATCAATGGCTTTGGTGACTGTGTTGAAAAAGTCAACCAAGTTTAAAAGGCATGATCTGCCTTTGACAAAGCCAGACTGGGTTGGATCCAAAGTCTGCAAATTCCTATGTCTTTATTTATGAGGTCCATTATGATCCTCTCCATGGCTTTGCAGATAAGGCTTGTCAAGCTAATGGGCGGTAATTTCCAGGGTCGGTGGAGGCACTGCCTTTGTGAAGTGGGACCACAGTTGCAGTGCGCCACTCCTGGTGCGTATCCAGAGGTAAGGCTCTGATTAAACAACTGTCCTAGCTGTGGGTTTAATTCCTCATTGAGTTCGTGGAGCACACAGCCGGGGACACCATCAGGTCCCATGGATGCTGTGTTTTTGCTTTGGAGAGAGCAGTTCTCACTTGGGCGTTGGAGATGTTTGGGGGCTGCAATCATTTGGTATAGATATCTCTCCTTTTGGGGAGGGGAGAAGTCTGCACTGAACCTGTCAGCCAGTATGTTGGCAATGTCCGTAGGATCAGTAATCTTCACATCATTTTGAACTAGTTCTGAGCATATCTGGGAGTTTCCTCCCAGGTTTCTAACATAGCTAAAGAAGGCCTTATGATTGTCTTTTGAGTCTTTAGCTATTTTTCTCTCAAAATTTGCTTTGGATGATTTTATGAGAGCTCTTAGTTTTTACTTATAGTGATCAAGGGTGTCTTACCTTTTAAGGATTTTGCTCTATCTTGTAGTAGCTTCCTCCTTTTGTTGTAGAGTTTGTTTATGGCTGGGGTCCACCAGACTGGACGCTTGCCTTTGGTACAGAGAGTCTTTGTTTTGCTTGGGATTGCCTTATCCATGCAGTCCTGCAGGTGCTGGTAGAAGGCATTTGTAAGTGATTCAGCGGCATGTGTACTGTTTTCCGCCAGCTCGGGGGCCTTAAAGGAGACCACACTAGTCTTTAGAAGTGTGAAGTCGGCTTCGAGAAGTTCTTTACTGTGGTCTTTTTTTTTCAGGTGGGGGTGGGATGAGGAGCTCCAGCGAGATTAGTTTGTGATCTGATCTCACCAGTGAAGGGTATACTTCCGGTGTTGAACATTGTGCTCCCATGTTCGTGATGATGAGGTCAAATATGTTATCTCCTCTTGTGGGGATGGTAACTAGTTGTTCCATGGCATTTGAGTTTATGAATTCCAGGAACTTTTGGGCTAGGGTGTTTGGGCTTGAGTAGTGTTCCCAGTCTATATTAGGGTAGTTGAAGTCACCTAGTATGATGGTGTTTGGTGATACATTTATCCCCTCTAGTGTTTTCAGGAAGGCCATGTGAGGTTCCTGAGTTTGTGAGGGTGGCCTGTAACATGCTACAATTTGCAGAGCAGTCTTGCCTATGGTTAATTGCACCTGGATGGTCTCCGATGCATCGTGCGTTGCAACCAATCTTGAGGTGTGGGAGTCCTTGATGAATATGGATACAACCCCTCCTTTCTTGGTATTGTCCGGATTTTGGGGCCGGAACGCATGATATGAGGTAAAACCTGATAGTGCTGGGGTGCTCTCAGGATCCTTGAACCAGGTTTCTGTCACAGCACAGACATTGATGTTCTCCATACTGAGAAGGGCCTCGAGTGCATGCATTTTGAGATTCAGACTTCTGGCATTGAGCAGCATTACCCTTAGTTTTTTTCCTTTTTTGTGTTCTAGGGTGGTAGGTTTAGAATTTGAGCCTTGCCTAAAAAAGGCACTATGGGGGTGGCAAGAGCCTTTGCCAATATCCGGGTGACAGGTGCAAGCCGTCCCTTGCGAAGCAGCGTGGCTTGTCCAGCATGTCATCCCAGGCAGACAGACACTGGATCCCCTTTGAATGACACCAGTGTTTAAGCCAATTGTTAAAGCTGATCATCTTATCTCTGTATTGTGGCATCATTCTTGGTGAAGGTAGGATACTGCTCAAGGTCAGGGTCATACCTGCCTGGGCTACATAATCAGAGAGCTCCTCGATGTCTCTTTTCATGTAGTCCAAGGAGGTACGTCTCAGGTCGTTTACACCAGCGTGGACAATGACTGAGTCGTATTTGTACCTGCTGTTGAGAGACCTGAGTGCTTGCGTTATGTGGCGGATTCTAGCGCCCGACAGGCAGCTTACTGTGACCTTCTCCTTACTCAGTGTCAACCAAATGGTGCCAATCTGCTGGCACTTTATATACACTAAATACTTCTGCTGGTATTACATCCATGCAAGACTGTGCAAAGTGGAAACTGGGGAAATTGTCCTTTTCCAACTGTAGAGCGATCTTTGAATTGATATATATCAGAAGCAGGGGATGACTGGGTGCAGGGGTGCTTGCCTCACTGCAAAAAACGTAACTGTTCTGCTTTTTCACTGTTTTGGTTTTTGATCTTTTGGGATTGATTGTTACCTATTCGAGATTTGTGTATTTCAATTTTTAGAAATACATCTGTTTGCACTTTATATACACTAAATATTTGTGTGTGTACTGAATGTGTGTATGTATGTGTATATATATATATATATATATATATATATATATATATATATATGGGTCTACGTTCCTTTGTCGAAATTTCATTATTTCAAAAAAGAAAAGTAGAAGACCACTAATATATAATATATATATATATATATATATATATATATATATATATATATATATATATATATATATATATATATATATATATATATATATATATATCTATAGATATACATCTATAGCTATACATATGTGTATATATATATATATATATATATATATATATATATATATATATATATATATATATACATATACATATGTGTATATATATATATATATATATATATATATATATATATATATATACACACACACACATATGGGTGTAGGACAATGTATTGAATGTACAGTGCCCTTACACCCAGCAGATTGGCACCATTTGGTTGACTCAAACAGGTGGTCATCAGGTGTGGGAGACTGATAATCTCTGAGTATTTCCTTTCCCTTTCCCTGTAGATTGTGTGATCTTGGAGTTATTATATATGATCAGTAGGGGGTGTGGGGGAAGCAAGGGTGGTTGACCCCATGCAAAGACACTTGCTTTTGGTGTAGTCCACTTCAGAGTAATCATCAGAGCATGCTCAGAATGTGTCAATATTGTGAGTTTGACATTCTGACTTTGATCTGCTGGGGGTCATGGCACTGTATGTTCAATACAGTATCCTATGCCCATATATATATATATATATATATATATATATATAGATATATATATATAGAGAGAGAGAGAGACAGAGAGAGCTGCAGATATATATGTATATATATATATATATATATATATATATATATATATATGTATACATATTGATAGATATAAACCTTCTTATGTTCGTGCCTAGCTGAGTAATTTCTTCTTTTTCTAGGTTGATCAGTGTTCACTAATGTGTTAACTGGGATTCTCTTATAGGTTCATAGGTTCATAAGTGTGTACTAGACTAATGGCCCTGGAGCCTTTACAAGCCTAGCCCATAAAAGTGCCCTAGCATTGTGCCGCCCAAAGTTAGTTCCCAGTGCCTCTATCAAGTACAGCCACTGGAGTGATCCCTGTGGTGAACTTTCTATTTCTTATCCACTCATCAAGATTTCTCTTGAACAGGGCCAGTGAGGTGCTCTACTTGACATGTATGGGAAGTCTATTCCAGAGCATGGGCAGTCTCTGGGTTATGAACCTGTCCCTCCAGCATATTCTGTTGATTGCAGTAATGAGGTTGACATCTCTGGAGTATGTGGTGCGGAGAGATTGGGATTTCTTTAGATCTAGAATTTCTAACAGAGCTGGGTCAGACATGGCTTTGTAAGTCAAGCAGAGATCATCTCTTAGTAGATGATATGAGACAGAGAATAGCTGGAGTTTTTTTGAGTCTGTCCATGTAGGACATGTGTTTAAGGCCTAGGATCCTCTTCTTGAGGTACTTTTGTGGCCTCTCCAGCTGTTGCAGGTATCTAGTGATGTACATGCCAAATGGGGTATTATACTCGATGATTGGTCTAATGAGGGAAGAGTAGAGAGAGATGATGACCTCTTTGTTCCTGGATACAAAACCCTTGATAATGAGATGTGCCACACCGAAGGACTTTCTGACCACAGTAAGAATGTGGTGGTCAAAGCAGAGGTGGCTGTCTGCCTGTGCCTCCAGATCTCTTATAATGTCTTCAGTGTTCAGTGGGCTCCCATCGATGTGGTAATTAGTGGGAACTGAATTTTTCCCAAAGGGGTTGACGAAGCATTTTTTGGCATTAAGCTTAAGGCCATGGTTTCAACACCAGTCATTGGTCTTAGTAAGGCCTTTCTGTAGGATGTCTGCATCACTTATTGAGTTAATAATGCTCCCAGCTTGCAGTAATCTGCAAACGTGGTCAGCCAGAATCCCTCCATGTTGGCCTGGACTTCTGAGAAGTAGATGCTAAACAGGAGAGGACCCAGGACTGATCCCTGTGGGACTCCACTCGTGACTGGTCTGCAGTCTGACTTGGAGTCCACTGCTTTCACACTGTGGGTTCTAGCTGTGAGCCAATTTGCAACCCACCTAATGATATACGGGTTGATACCTAGTTTGGTGAGTTTATCAATAATTCCTGAGTGAGGAATGGTATCAATGGCCTTGGCCAGATTGAGGTAGGCTGTATGAACTGCCTTACAGTCATCCAGAGCTCTGGTGACTGAATCAAAGAAGTCAACCAGGTTGAGCAGGCATGATCTACCTTTCACAAAACCAAATTGCATGGGATCTAGAGTTTGGGGATTCCCTATATTCTTGTTAATTAGGTCCATGATGATGTGCTCCATAGCCTTACATATCAGACTCATCAGGCTAATGGAGTGGTAATTCCCCAGGTCTGCAGTCACTCCTCTTTATGGAGAGGGATGACTGTAGCAGTGCTCCATTCGGTAGGGACAAAGTCTGAGGTGAGGCTGTGAGTGAACAGGGCACACATATGTGGTGCCAGTTCACTTTGTAGTTCATGTAGAACACAGCCAGGGATATTGTCGGATCCCATGAAAGCTGCATTCTTGGCCTTGGACAATGCAGTTTTAACCTGTGCTGCAGTAATGCTGGGTGCCTGGCATTTTTCCGGTATTGTGATTAGTCCTTTAGGGGGGGAGAGTGGGGTAAAGTTGACACTGAATCTGTCGGCCAGTATGTTGTCAATATTTGTTGGCTTAGTATAGGAGGTACCATTGTGCAGTAACTCAGAGGAAATCTGGGTATTGCTGTGGAGATTCTTGATATAACTATAGAAGGCGTTGTGGTTGTTTTTAGTGTCTGCCACAATTCTGCCTTCATAGCTGGCTTTAGAGGTTTTGATGAGGGATCTCAACTTTTTGTTGAGGCTAATAAGTGAGTTTTTCTAGTCTTGGGGCTTCACCTTTTTCTGCAACAGTTTCTTCCTTCTGTTGTAGAGTTTATTAATGGCAGGGGACCACCAGATTGGCTTCCTTTTTTTAGAGGAGGGCATCTTGGTTCTGTTGGGTATGGCTAGTTCCATGCATTTATATACGTGTTCATACAGTGCATTGGTGTATGATTCAGCAGTCATGCATCTATTTTTCGTTGGCATGGGTGCCGTCAAGTTAGCCACCTCTGTTTTTAGGAACCCAAAGTCAGCTTTGGAGAAGTTTTTTGTGGTGGTTGCCTTTGCAGGGTGTGTGGGTGAGATGTGGCTTTCCATGGTGATTAGTTTGTGGTCGGATCTAACCAGGGAAGAACTGAGTATTGGTGTAGAGCAATGGTTGCCCATGTTAGTGATAACCAGTCAAGGATGTTGCTTCCTCTAGTGGGGGTAAGAATGAGCTAGTCCAGGACATTGGAACTGATGAATTCCAGGAAGTGTTGGGCGAGTGTATTGGTGCATGAGTAGTTTTCCCAGTTGATGGAGGGATAGTTGAAGTCACGTAGTATGAGAGTGTTGGGTTGGACCCTAATAGTTTCCAGGGTGCTTAGGAACATGGAGTGAGAGTCTTGGGACATGGTGGAGGACTGATAACAGGCTACGACCTGAATCGCCGTCTTACCCAATGTTAGTTGTACCTGATGTATCTCAGATGCATTGTGCTGGGCTACTAGTCTGGAGATTTGCATATCCTTCATGAATATGGAGACACCACCAACTTTTGAGCTTCGGTCCATGTTCTAGGGCCGAAAAGTGTGAAACGAGTTATAGCTTGGTAGTGCTGGTGTGTTTTCTGTTGCTTTAAAACAGGTCTCCGTTACAGCACAATGTCGATGTTCTCCATTTTGAGGAGTGCTTCGAACAAGTGCATTTTGAGATTTAGACTTCTACCATTGAGCAGCATGACCATCAGATTTCATTTATTTATAGCTGTTACAGTAGTAATTTGGTCTTTGGACCATCGCCTACAAAAGGCACTATAGCGGTGGCAAGAGCCTTAGCCAGTACCCGGAAACCCAGAGGTGACAGATGCAGGCCATTTCTGGCAAAACATCAAGGTCTATCAGTCATGTCATCCCAAGCAGACAGATACTGGATCGCCCTTAGAATGACACCAGAAACTTAGCCAGTTGTTGAAGTCAATCATTTTCTGCTTGTACTGCGGTATAATTCTGGGTGATGGTAGGATGCTGCTCAGGGTTAGGGTCATACCTGCCTAGGCCACATAATCTGAGACCTCCACCGTGTCTCATCTCATGTAGTCCAGGGACGTGTGTCTCAGGTCATTCACACCCACATGGACAATGACAGAGTCATATTTGTACTTGTGGAGTGACCTGAGTTCATGTGTTATGTGTTGGATTCTGGCACCTGATAGACAGCTGACTGTTACCTTCTCTTTATTCAACCTAGTGAGTGAGACATCAGTGTGCCTCACTATTGAGTCACCTATGATTAGTGTATTGGGCAAACTGTTTTGTCTTAGGGGCTTAGGTTGAGGGGCACACTGTGTAGGTGAGGTATGTGTCTTGTGGTTTGTGCTGTGTTGTGGTGGTCAAGTTCGTTTCTGCCTTGGAGGTCTCTGCTGTTTGGGTAGATTTCTATTGAGAGCCTCCGCAAAGGTGGGTGTGTGGTTTGTGTTTTTATGTGAGAGCTGTGATGGGGGGTGTTCTGGAGGGTTATGTGTTCCATGTGGTGTGGAGCAGGTGTTGACCTTCTCTTCTTGACCAGCTCTTCCGATCATGGCTGGAGAGTGCATGGCTTCCAATTTGGAGATATAAGTGCTGAGTGTTGGGAGGTAAGAGGAGAGGGTTGTCTGTGTACTCACTCGAGAGACCCCACACCGAAAACAGGACTGACAACAAGCCAAGTTCTTCAGCTTCTTTTGTTTAGCCCTTAGCATTGTAATTAATGATTGTTCTTACCATCTTCTGGTTTACTCCTAGGACCAAGGTTGGACCTTGACTTATTTATTTCACACAGATGTAGCAGTAGCATTATGCTGTTTAAGTCTACACTATCTTCACTCTGTAGTTGATAACATCACTTAACAGAGAACTAGTTATGCAAAGACTGTTCAGCCAGGACCAGTGGATGGAACAGAATTGTATATTTTTTCACAACTTAGACTGAAGTTTGGTGATATCAGATTTAGTTAAAAAAGAAAGAGAGGGAAGAGGTTTCTTCCAGCACATGAGGTTATGGAAGCAAATTCCCTACAGAAAGTGGAAGGAATGAAACATTTGGTTAGCAGAACCCAAACAAAGTGGTCCATAGAAAAATCTGCTACATCCTGTATTCTTAACTGTTTTTGTAAGGTTCTAACTTATAGTTAAAGAAGGGGGTCACAATTGACTAGTCCATCCATCTATGTAATATAAAACAAATGGACTAAATATATTACGCTTGAATGATAGAATTCATTTTTAGTTTTTTTGTATTTACCATCTGTAATACTGTCAGCAAAACATATAAAGAGAGATGATGCTTTAATAACAAATAGCAGTTTTCTTCATGAAGTATGTCCATGGGATGTGATAAGGAAACTGGTTATGATGTGAGCTGAAAGACATCAGTGCAAATGTGAAGCAAGCTAAGAAGATGCTGCACTTTTTCCTGTTTCTTCTTTGCTGTCAGAAAGAATATGAAGATGATGTTAATATTGATTCACATGAAGGTCATACTGAGATGAACTGAATTACAGAATGCCATCCTGCACACAACGTTGGATAGTTCAAATTGCTCTTTTGAAGCTGAGCACCTTATCATGGCAAAACCGTATCAAAACTGGAATCAGAGGTAGAACTTGTGGTCACAAACATGACAGCTGTGTTTCATAGCATTAGAAAGTGCAGTCTGCTGTACTGACAGCATGAGCCACATTTTGCACATAGGCCTTAACTTGCAACTGGACAGGACCCTAAGCTTTCCAGGTGTTGGGGAGGGGTGACTGGATGGGAACAAGTGGGACACATTATCCACATTAGTTTAGGATCACCTCTTAGAGAAGAATGGATGCACTGCATTTGACTCCACAGGGGGGTTATATCCCCTAGTACAGGCCCCCCTAAAATTCCAAGAATGAACATATAATACAGAAAAAGGGGCTATTAAAGTACATGTTTGAAAATATCTTATCAACATCTCTAAACAGATCTTCAAACATATCATTTATAGGAAGCACCAAGAAAGTCCAAGCTGCTAACGTATGCAGACTGAGCATCCTTTAAATGAAGTTAGTGAGCCAGCAGCATAGCCGGCTTTAGGCATAGGCCGCTCTAGCAGTGGCGCTTTTCTAGTAATCTGGATGATGTAGGTAGACCAGAATAGGGGCACAGGGTGGTGCTGGGGGGGGAGTGCTGTGGAGACCTTTTACCTAGAGCACCTGTTGACCAAACACTGGTCCTGGTCAGACATAAAATCCCAGGAAGCACTGGGTTCAACTCCTCTAATAGTTATCATTATGTACACAAAACAAGTACAGACAACTATGGTGATGCAATTGCTTTTTGATGGGACAGAGAAAAAGATTGATAAAGAAAGAGATAGAGACAGAGAGAGGGACAGAGTCAGAGACAGAGATGGACAGAGACAGCTGTGTTTTCTATGTCTGCTATAACTGTATAAACTGAAAAGAAGTCTGACTGATGAAATATCACGGCACCTGTAGTCTGAGTCAGAGAATCAAAAAAGACTGCATGTTGTCAAAGAATTAAATGTGCCTCTCTGCATACATTAACACTTGCTAGAAATCATGGAGATCAGCTAGAGGCTTAATGAATCTGCAAGCATGTGAATATAAGCATCAATAAATCGAATGCCATTTGCAGGTACATCATACTTCAAAGATGACTGCCACACCAAGCCTTAGAAAAAATGGAAATACTGAGTTCTGTGGTACAGTTCTAGATGCTTATTAAGTTAGGAGGTCTTGCAGGCCAGCCATTGAAAACATGACATGGAATCTGAAACAGTTACCTCCCCAGTGGTAACAAGTATTAAATTTAATGTATTGTATGTTATCCAACAGATAAAAATAACATAATTAACACAGTATCATTTTCATATCTATTGTATCTTGAAGCTCTTTGCAAGCAGCAAGAAACTTATAGGTTCATAGGTTGTTACTAGGCTAACGATCACTAGGCCTGTTACGAGCCTAGCTGTACACACCAAACCATTCATGGGCATCTATATGGGGGGGGCATATAATTAAGGAGATAACAAAGGATTTCTATGGGGGGGTGTTAGGATAATATTTTTCTTATTGATATCCTCTGTCCATAAGGGACATGGGGGCCAGACCAGGGGTACATTTTTTATTTCCTATCCAGTTGTCAAGGTTTCATTTGAATAGGATCAGGAATGTACTCTGTTTTAAATGGATAGGGAAATTAATTCCTCTCATGGGAAGTGGATACAGCACAAAGTGTTAAGTACACACACACACACACACACACACACACACACACACACACACACACACACACACACACACACACACACATTTCCCAGTTTGGGTATGAAACCTCTTACCTTTCTAGTTACACAATGTATAGAGCACAATATTAGTCACAAGCTCCACAGAAGTCATAGCCCTGTCATCTATACTCAGTAGTAGCAAGTGTGCTAAACACATAATTATAGTTCTATAAAATGGATAATTTGCAATTGCAAAAATATTACAACTATTGTATGCTTCATATTCCGTGTTAAAACTCCAAAGTGGCTGAACAAAAAAAAATCACTTCTATACAGAATTTCCTCAACATAATCAACTGCTAGTGTCACTTTTCAGTTTGTCGCTGAACTCTGCAGTATCTTCTTGTTGTATATTAATATAAATTGCTATTTCTGTTACTGCTTTGATAATTTATTTAATAAGACCAAAGCTGATAAAGGCCATCTGGGCCTTATCCTCCTACCTTAAATACATGAAAACTAAACCATCAGATTTAAATACACAAAAGTACATTCATGCCTGGAAATGTCCAGTTCACTAGCTGGGAAGAAGCCTTAGTTCACCTTTGGTGCAGAACAACACCACTAGATTGCAGCTAAATGTTTCATCAGAAAATTGTCCCTATCACCAGCTGCTGTTTGCCAACTGACTATACACTATACAGCTAGGGATATCATAGTGAAATGTGAGGTTCTGCATGTCAAACCAGATCCCAAATTAAACAAAGGATATATTTTCATTTTTATTACCAAAATACAGTTTCATTGTTAACAGAATGCTTATTTTTAATTATATTAAGGTATTTCAAATACACTATGGGCAGGATTCACGAAGGCTTGCACAGAGTCTAAGAGTAGTGTAAGACTCCATGCAGCCTTCGCGATCCAGGAACAGCCCAAAGTCCGTGTAAGAGACAAGCTAAAACGTCTCTTACACGGAGTGGGCGTGGATAAGCTAATCACCTCACTTGCAGCCGAATAGCATGCAAATGAGGATGATTAGCGATCCAAGAAGCCCAGAACAGCCTGTGTAAGAGCTGTTTTAGCTACAGAAATGTACTCAGTTGACAACTGAGTACGTTTCTGCAAAAACCGCAATGGAGCCATGTCAGCTCCAAATAAAGGGTGCATATGTGTCAGGCAGCATGCCAATGGCCAAATATGTGGCCATTGGCAAGGTAACCTGATGCAAAAGTAATAAAAATATATATTTTTTTCGGCGATCGCTGATGTTTAAACCCAGCGCAGCCCCGCGCAAACGGGCTGCGCTGTATAAAACATAAAAATGAAGGTTATAAACCCAAAAATGTGGGTTTTATGCAATACATGGAATGTCAATGCAGGGACCAGCAGACCAAAACCAACATGGCCACCGTGTAGTGGTTGCTAAAGGGGGAAGCTGAGTCTAAGAGATGTAACTAAGCATTAGTAGGCAATCTGATGCAAATGAGTGTTAGGATACTGAATTCCACTGTCACATAGCAAATGAGCACAGTCTGAGTAGTGTAAGAGTTACAGAATGGGGAGGAACAGAGTAGGAGATAGGTGACATCACAGGGGGGAATGGTAGAAAGAAATGCAGTTCATTGGAGGTCAGAGTTACATGACAGATGTCAGACAGATATCATGGAAAGAGGTGTGCCACTAGATAAGCATGAGAAAGTCAAGAAATGGAAGGTGTACACTGTTGCCTACACCAAAGTTTCTTGCTGGGCGTGCATGCGCATGTGTGCGCACCATGAAGCGCGAGTAATACAGTGTGCGCGCGTGTAAGGCAGACTGAGCATGTGGGAGTGTGTTGGGACATGTTTAACACTGTTTGCGCGGGTGTGCACGCGTTTTAATCCGAATAAGCAGATTCTGAACCGTGTAAGCATGTGTGTGCGCATGTAAGCCACTGTGAGCGTGTTTCTGCTGGTTTGCACACGGCTCCTCCCTGAGGAAACAGAGAGGAAAAAGGAAGCAACAGATTTAGTAGGAAGCTAGCAGGGAATACTGCTGGAGCTAGCAGGTGAAAACAATTAGAAGCAGGCAATTACACAGGCAGAATAGTAGCTCAGCCCAAGACTTAAAAATCTGCAGACAGCAGTGCAAGATGTTTCTCTCAAGAGACACTGCAAGACAGGAGTAAGCTATTAGAAGTGAGAACTGAAAAAGCTGAACTCAGAGCAGAAATGTTAGGGGCTGCCATAGCTGTCATAATGAGACATAGGCGACTTGCTGAGGGTGGTGACAATGCAGATGGTGCCAGACAACCCACAGTGAGGAGACAGAGAAGAGTGTACAGGCCCAGGGTCACCTACCACGGGTTACATGAGCTGGAGATAGTAGAGCGCTATAGAGTGGACAGAGACCTCCTGCAGCAAATAGTGGAGCTGTGCAGGCCACGCCTCACACACAGAACCAACAGAGGGGAACCCATCCCAGTGGGAACCAAGGTATGTGTTGGCCTAAGAATACTAGCAACAGGTACCTTCCAGAGACCAACTGGTGATATGATGGGGATATCACAGGCATCAGCCTCCAGGGTACTGCACCAGTTCCTGGATGCCATGTCAGCACATGCCAGTGATCATGTATATTTCTCCAATGCCCGTGAGGTATTGGCCAGCAATATGCGTCTCTTCCAGCAAATAGTGGAATACCCTGAGGTAGTGGGTGCAATAGACTGCACGCATATGCATCAAAGCACCAGCCGGTGAGTGGGGTAGGGCATACATCAACCGCAAGGGCTTCCCCTCCATCAACTGCCAGGTCATGTGTGATGCCCAGGGCATAATAATGAATGTGTGTGCTGGCTGTCCTGGGAGCTACCATGATTCCCACATCTGGCATTTGACGCAGCTGTACCAGACATTTGCCAATGGGGACATCCCACGGACACCTAGTGGGGATGCAGGTTATTCACTGGAGCCGTGGCTGATGACACCCATCAGAAACGCACACACACCTGAACAGGAACGCCATAATGAGGCACACGCACAAACACGTAATGTAATAGAGCGTGTGTTTGGGCTGCTCAAGTCACGGTTCCGGTGTCTGGACACATCTGGTGGAGCCTTGCAGTACACACCAACTACATGTACCCAAATTGTCATGGTATGTGCTATGCTACATAATATGATCTTGCGAAAACAGCTGCAGCAGGACCAGCATAGGACCGGGCCAAACAGCCCCCCACCATTGCAAAGGCCATCATAGGCAGAGCGTGACTCAGAGGAGGAACAACCTGAGCCTGCCCCAGTAGGCAGAAGGAGGCGTGCCCAGTATGCCCTGGCCTTGGCAAAGAGGCAACACATAGCACATACACTGGCTCAGTAGGAACCCTGGGAATGATACCCCCTCTGACTCACTCAAATAATAACATGGATGCCTACAATGACATGACCTGCTCACAAACATGTACAGGGAAGTGTAATATGCGCATCCGACAGAGGCAGCCCTGCAGCACCACCTGAGGCATGAATGCCATGTGTTAAGTAATGTAACACCATGTACTATATGCACACCTGAGGACCCTGACTAACATCCTACCCTCACCAAGCATCATGCCACAATATGACAATGAGATGATCAAGTGCAATAATTGACTGAAGTATCGCAGTTAGTCAAAGGGGATCCAATGTGTGCCAGTCTGGGATGACATGCTGAGCATGACATGATGCTTCACCTGCTAGGACTGGCGTGCACCTATCAGTGCAGGCCATATGGATACTGGCAAAGGCTGTTGTTACCCACAGTGTGCCCTGAATAGGTAAGGCTCAAAACACAAACCTATCTCCATAGGTATCAGAAGGGATAAGAATAAGATAAGGGATAAGTCGAAACAGCAAGATGCATGCAGTCTAAACTCACCCAGTATGGAGAATGTTGATATCTGTGCTGTAACAGAAAACTGAGTCAAGGCTCACAACAGCACCCTAACACTACCAGGTTACACCTCATACTGTGCTGTACAGCCTCAAAACATGGAACAAGCTACAAAAGGAGGGTGACTAGCAAGAATTGTCAAGGATAACCACACCCCCATGTTGGTACCACAATAAGAAGCAGCATGGACTAGCCATGGTCAAGTAACAGTGGCTAAAACTGCCCCCCAGTTTATAGCCTGCTACAGACTATTGTCCCAACACCAGGAACTGCACCTGGCCTATGCTGGAATACATGAATATATCAAGTCCTCCAAACCACATTATATTGGGTGACTGAAAATACCCAGACATAGACTGGGAGCATTATACTAGCTCCAACAGTGTAGGACAAAAGTTCACAGAATCCATAAACCAAAAGGCCCAGGAACAACGTACCACTCCCACAAGAGGGGTAAGCATACTGGATGTGATAATCAGCAACATGGGTACTGGATGGCAAGACGAGAAGTGTATTGCTCACTGGTAAAACCAGACCATAGAGTAATCACACTGGATATACAAATCCTGACCACAGTCCCTGGCCAGAAAACCACAGTGGAAAACATGTGTAAAGCAATATTTGCACTCCTCCAAACTGATGTGGAATCCATTAAAGGTCCTGTGCAGGTGCAAAATATGGGCCACACCTCAGAACCTGTAATACAGCCATTCCATGAACACTGCCAGGAATGCTTGGATTATGCAATCCTAAATTAAAACAAGACACAATGCCATACACGCAGGCATCTGGCATGGTGGACACCAGCCATAACCAAACCATGCAAGAGAATGAGGAAGCTACTACATGATAGAGCAAACATAAACAATGAAGTAATCACTGATCAGTAGTATGGCAATAAAATATGTCCACACATACAATCCACTAAGGCCAGCCACAACAAGTTGAATCTGTGAATCCTGAGGCAATGTTACACCTGCCCCAAGTACACAGACAACCCCCAACTCCACCCAAGAAATACAAATATATGTGAGAGATGCAACCATCTATCCAAACTGGGGGCTGAGCTCCCTCAACTCAGTACTCCCAAAACTAGTCAGGAGGAGAAGGTAACCACACACACCACAAACACAGTCCCACATAGACCTATCACAACTGCAAACCAAACACATAAACACAGAAAAACATTCCCGGAGGCACAAATTACAAACACAGCACACCAACAGAGGCCTCTAAAGCAGACACCCAATCAAATGACCTCCAAACATAGCACATGAAACACATAGTACACAAAGCTGGTGTGCCAAACAGTCACAGGCCAGAAGGAGAAACAACATGCCTGATACAGTTGTAATAGGTGACTCCATAGTCAGACACACTGCTGTCCCGCACACCAGACTGAACAAGGGAAAGGGTACAGTAAGCTGCCTGTAGGCTGCCACAATACACCACATAACAGAAGTATGCAGGTCACTCCAAAGCAAGTAGAAATATGATGCAGTCATAGTGCATGCTGGTGTGAATGACCTGAGATATACCTCCCTAGACTACATGAAAAGAGCCATAGATGAGCTCTCTGATTATGTAGTCCAGGCCGGTATGACACTCACCGTTTGCAGCATCCTACCCTTACCAAGAATAATGCCACAGTACAAACACGGAATGATCAGTCATAGCAAGTGGCACACTTACTGGTGTCATTCCAAGGGGATCCAATGTCTGTCTGCTTGGGATGTCATGCTTGACAAGCCACGCAGCTGTTCTTGGGATGGCTTGCACCTGTTACCCCTGGGTGTCTGGATATTGGATAAGGCCTTTGCCACCTCCATAGAGCCTTTTGTAGGCAAGGCTGAAAAGACTCACCCACCACCCTAGAAAACATAAGTGGAAAGAAACATAAGGGTAATGCTGACCAATGCCAGATGTGTAAACCCCAAAATGTATGCTCCCAAGGCCATCCCCAGTATGGAGAACATCGATGTCTGTGCAGTGACAGAAACCTGCTGCAAGCCTCCTGACAGCACACCAGCACTACCAGGTTATACCACATATCATGTGTCATGGCCCCAAAACCTGGAACAAAACATAAAAGGAGGGTGAGTATCCATATTCAGCACAGACACCCATACGTCCAGGTAACTGACAATGCACAAGGCATTGGAGTCCACCCATGTGCAACTAACTGTAGGCAAGACTGCTGTACAGTCTGTAGCATGCTACAGACCACACTCTCACACACAGGAACCCCACCCAGCTGTCCTGAAGACACTGGACAGTATGAATGTCCCACCAAATACCAAACAAGGTACCACAAATTACCACATAGGTGGTAAACCATTATGTATGGAAGGAGTAATCAGGGACCTAGGGACACAAGTGGACAGTAACCTGTTATGTGACACTCACATTGCCAATGTGGCTAGGAAGACTGTCTACATTTGACACCGTATCAGGAAAGGATTCACATCTACGTCAACAGAGGTCATTGTGACCCTATACTGTTCTCTTATCACACCCATAATCTAGTACAATGCCTCATATGGGATGTACCTTACCTGACACCTGCAGCAGTTAGAAAGACCTCAAAGGTACCTCACCAAGAGGATAAAGGGTCTCAAATATATGTCATATGCTGCCTGGCTGTAGACACCCCAGCTGAATGCAGTCACATACTGCCTACACAGAGGCATTGCATGCCTGTTGTAGAAGGCCATGCCCAACACAGGAGTAATGGACATGCTCCACCCCAGAAAACTCAAAGCCATCGGAGCTGTGAGAGTGAGAGATGTCAACCTCAACAAATAATGAAATAGGATGTGCTGGTGGGACAGATACATAATCCAGAGGCTCCCCACACCCTGGACCAGAATCCCACTCCATGTTAGGCAGAGCCCCTCACTGACACTCTTCAACAGGAATCTTGCCAAGTGGATCGATGATTGCAGAGTTACACTGGGGGTCTTCACTGTGTCATGTCCAGACAGAGGCACAGCAAAGCAAATCATAAATGGCCATAATATTCACACAGCAAGGGGTGGCAAAAGCCACACACACTCTGGCTAGGCTAACAAATGCCCTAGGGTGGATAGCCTAGTATGAACCTATGAACCTATGAAGATACAAATTGTACAGGACACTAAGGATAATCCCAAGGCTTTCACAACTGATGGTATGAACCGTGTTGGGAATTCACAGATATGCTCTGAATCACACAAATATCACAAACACACACACATATTGCCAACATACATCCTGACAGGTGCAGTGCAAACCCCCCCCCCAGAATGCAGAATATCTATCCCAGCAGACTGCTGCCCCCCTGATATTGCAGATGCTGAGGTAACAGCCAGCATCTACAAAGCAAAACACACAGCAGCAATGGTATGAGATAGTGTCCTGGGCTGAGTGCAACATGGACTCCAAGATGAATGGAATGCCAAATCACACTACTGCTCAATGTCAGCCTTACCACAGAATATGTACCCAAAGAGCAGTGTACAACAACAGTGGTCCTTCTCAACAAAGGTGTTGCCTGAATGGATACTGAAAACTACTACCCCAGAATCCTGAGAAGCTCGGTCTGCACAGCTATGGAAAGGATCAGCATGTACCACAGACATAAAGATATTGGGGACCTACTGACACCAGACCCTACCCAGTGTGGCTTTCTTAAGTGCAGATCCTGCCCCTAAACATGTTTGACTCAATTGAAACAGTCATTAAGGTCATTGATGAGGGCAATGTGGTCCACACAGCGTAGCTGGACCTTGCAAAGGCTTCTATACAATACCCTACATGTTCATTATAGATAAGCTCACCAGCTTAAATATAAACCCCTATGTCAGTAGAGGGGTTGCAAACCAGACCAAGGACAGAACAGACATGGTCAGACATGCTGCAGCCATGTCAGACTACAAACCAGATATAACTGGCATCCCACAAGGCTTGGTCCTGGGATCTCCCTCGTCTGGGATATATGTCCCATAGGTACAGGCAAACATGGAAGGACTGTGTCTGAACATGTTTGCAGAGGACTACAAACTGCTCACCATATATGATCCACCAGCTGACACAAGCATCCCACAAAAGGGCCACATAGAAACAGACAACTGGTGCCATAGCCATGTCAGCAAGCTAATTGCAGAAAAGTGTATAGTCAACCCCCGTGGATATACAGTAAGTGCCCACCAATTACCACATAGATGTTAACCCATTACATAGTTAACATGTAATGAGAGACCTGGGGACACAAGGTGATAGATATCCTGCATTGGGCAAACATGTGCTGTAGTGTTTACAGAAACATACCATATACCCACCTAATCATGAAGGTTGTCAGATCTAGATAAGGGGAGGTCATTGTGGCTCTGCAGTCATCCTTCATCAGTGGTACAATTGACTATAATAGCCCCTGTGGGATGTACCTCAGCAGACACCTCCATCAACTGTAAAGTCCCCAACAGTACCTCACCAGGAGTATCAAAGAGCTTGCACAGATGCCATGTGTTGCCTGTATTGCTGGTATCAATAAACATGCTGCACCTTGTACAATCTGAATGGCAGTGAGCTATGCACATGAGAGACCTGAACCCCAGCACTGACTTACATAGGACAAGCTGTACTGCATGATCCATAACACAGAAGCCACCCCCACCCATGAGTGAACTCCCAGTACAGGCTACCCATAGAGTCACTTATCAATTTTCCTCAATAGGAATCTTGATGAGTGGATGGGAGATGGTAGCTTTATCTTGGGTATCACTGTCATGTCACAGGTAGACAGAGGCACAGTATACTAATCATGACATATGTCATGGCAAACTCCACTTACAATGTGTGTTGAAGGACAAACACACTCTCCAACTAGCATTAGACATGGACTAGGGCACATCGCTAGTGTTTGCAAATGTACACCTATGTTGTGGAATACACTACCAATGTTGGACAAGCCTGGTTTAAGTAGTTCATATCTGAACAGAATGCATCATGGTCAGATGTACACAACTGGCCCCTAACCAGGCTGTTGTGCTCACTATCGAAATGTAAAGCAGTGATAGCACTAAAGCCCAGGATACTGTCCACCACAGTCAAAGTACTACCAGTACACTATACAGTACTACAGTGTTAGGTCAGTGTGAAAGGATGTTGACAACTGTATGCAAAGTATCCCATGCAAACACTGCAGGCACAGTATAATCCTGTTGTGTTCACACACAAGGCAGTTGTACAGTAACTACACAACATGACACACAACACACAACCATAAACGGGTGATATTTGTTGAAGTTCACACTCATCCACAAATGTGGTGGGCTGCAGAGTTCAACATATGGAATGCTCACACTGGGCATGCTCACACACTTTGATAAATGAGACATATGTCAGACAACATGCCATGGGAAGGCTGAACTGGGCATGCTCACACACTTAGGCCAAATCTCAGTTTAGCAGTTGGACACACATATCTGGTATTTTTACGTGTTATTCCAGGAACAAAACAACATTACAGCAGTCTGCCCAGCACACACAGTTAAATGACTACAGAGACATACGTGATATAGTGGATCCCTCCCATATGCAAACATCTTCCACAGATGCACAAGTTGTTCATACAAACAGGGAATGCTATGGCAATAAAGATGTGCAAACAGTCTATCAGCAACAAATAATGTGCATTTGACAATTAAACATATGGGTGTAGAGGTCAACACTAGGCTGTTTGCCCTAGGGAATGACAGCTTAGCCAGAGTGTGCTTGGCGTCTGCCTCCCCACAGGATGCACATTCCCCTTTCTAAACACCGATGATGTCAGCACCCTATAAGTACAGCAGGAGAAAAAAACCCTCCCAGTAATGCGAATAGCACACTCCGCTAATGCATCTGTCACAAGTGTCATAGCATAGTTATGTAGGGGTTTGAATCCTGCAAATGCTCAGTGTGTGTGAGTGGGGTTGGTGTGTGTGTAAGTCTGTGGGAGAGGAATGCCCCTTTTGGCAACTGGGAAAACACACTACAGGATGCACATTCCCCTTTCTAAACACAGATGATGTCAGCACTCTATAAGTATAGCAGGAGAAGAAAAACCTTCCAGTAATGTGAATAGCACGCTCCGCTAATGCGTCTGTCGCAAATGTCATAACAAAGTTAGGTAGGGGTTTGAATCCTGCAAATGGCAAGTGTGTGTGTTTGGCTGAAGGGGGTTAGTGTGTGTGCAATTGTGTGTGAAGGAAATGTCCCTTTTGACAACTAGGAGAACAGACTACAGGATGCACATTTCCCTTTCTAAACACTGATGATGTCAGCACCCTATAACTACAGCAAGAGAAGGGCAACCTTCCAGTAATGTGAATAACACACTCTGCTAATGCGTCCGTCTCGAGTGTCATAACATAGTCAGATAGGGGTTTGAATCCTGCAAATGACAAGTGTGTGTGTTTGTCTGAAGGGGATTTGTGTGTGAGAAAAATGTCCCTTTTGGCAACTAGGAGAACAGACTACAGGATGCACATTCCCCTTTCTAAACACCGATGATGTCAGCACTCTATAAGTATAGCAGGAGAAGGAAAACTTCCCAGTAATGTGAATAGTGCGCTCTGCTAATGTATCCGTTTCAAGTGTCATAACATAGTTAGGTAGGGGTTTGAATTCTGCAAGTGTGTGTGTGTTTGGCTGAGGGGGGTAAGTGTGTGTAAGAAAAGTGTCCCTTTTGGCAACTAGGTGAACAGACTACAGGATGCACATTCCCCTTTCTAAACACCGATGATGTCAGCACTCTATAAGTATAGCAGTAGAAGAGAAACGTCCCAGTAATGCGAATAGCGTGCTCCGCTAATGCGTCCGTCTCAAGTATCATAACATAGTTAGGTAGGTGTTTGAATCCTGCAAGTGTGTGTGTTTGACTGAGGGGGGTTAGTGTGTGTGAAGGAAATCCCCCTTTTGGCAACTAGGAGAACAGACTACAGGATGCACATTTCCCTTTCTAAACACTGATGATGTCAGCACCCTATAAGTACAGCAAGAGAAGGAAAACCTCCCAGTAATGTGAATAGCACACCCTGCTAATGCATCTGTCTCGAGTGTCATAACATAGTCAGATAGGGGTTTGAATCCTGCAAGTGTGTGATTTTGGCTGAGGGGGGTTAGTGTGTGTGAGGAAAATGTCCCTTTTGGCAACTAGGTGAACAGACTACAGGATGCACATTCCCCTTTCTAAACACCGATGATGTCAGCACTCTATAAGTATAGCAGAAGAAGGGATACCTCCCAGTAATGCGAATAGCGCACTCTGCTAATGCATCCGTCTCAAGTGTCATAACATAGTTAGGTAGGGGTTTGAATCCGGCAAGTGTGTGTATTTGGCTGAGGGGGGTTATTGTGTATGAGGGAAATGTCCCTTTTGGCAACTAGGAGAACAGACTACAGGATGCACATTTCCCTTTCTAAACACTGATGATGTCAGCACCCTATAAGTACAGCAAGAGAAGAAAAATCTTCCAATAATGCGAATAGCACACTCTGCTAATGTGTCCATCTCGAATATCATAACATAGTCAGATAGGGGTTTGAAGCCTGCAAATGGTAAGTGTGTGTTTTTGGCTGAGGGGGGTTAGTGTGTGTGAGGAAAATGTCCCTTTTGGCAACTAGGTGAACAGACTACAGGATGCACATTCCCCTTTCTAAACACCGATGATGTCAGTACTCTATAAGTATAGCAGGAGAAGGAAATCCTCCCAGTAATGCAAATAGCGCGCTCCGCTAATGCGTCCATCTCAAATGTCATGACATAGTTAAGTAGGGGTTTGAAACCTGCAAATAACAAGTGTGTGTGTTTGGCTGAGGGGGGTTAGTGTGTGTGACAGAAATGTCCCTTTTGGCAACTAGGTGAACAGACTACAGGATGCACATTTCCCTTTCTAAACACTGTTCAGCTGAAGGCCATGGCTCTGGCACAAGTTGTCTGTTTCTATGATGCCCCTTTGGAAGATGCTTGTGTCGGCTGGAGAGTCGATTATGGTGGCCAGTTCGCAGTCATCTGCATATTTGGTCAGCCACAGTCCGTCCGTGTAGGCCTGTACCTCCGATAAATATATACCAAACAAGAGAGGTCCCAGGACTGAGCCTTGTGGGACACAACTCATAACTGGTTTGGAGACTGGCATGGCTCCAGCAATTCTAACCATGTGGGTTCTGTCCTTGAGCCAGTGTGCAATCCATCTAGTGACATAGGGGCTTATATTTAAGCTGGTGAGCTTCTCTAGAATGCCCAAGTGGGGTATTGTTGTGAAGGCTTTTGCGAGGTCCAGGTAGGCTGTGTGAACCACCTTTCCCTCGTCAATGGCCTTGGTGACTGTTTCAAAGAAATCAACCAGGTTAAACCTGGTAGTGCTGGTGTGCTCTCAGTAGCCCTGAACCAGGCATCTGTTACTGCACAGATATCGATGTTCTCCATGCCAAGGAGAGTTTCGGGTGCATGCATCTGGAGGTTTAGACTTCTGGCATTGGGTAGCATTACTCTTAGTTTCTTATCCCTTGTGATACCTATGAAGGTGGGTTTGTCATTTGAGCCTTGCCTAACATAGGCACTATGAGGGTAGCAAGAGCCTTTGCCAATATCTGAAAGCCCAGGGTGACAGGTGCAGGCCGTCCCTAGCGAAGCAGGTAGTTCAATAGAAGATGAATATGTGAAGGTGTAGTGCCTGTGATTAGTTAGCAGTAGCATATATGACTGCTCACGTGGACACATGCCAGGTAAGTCATATGCACTGTGTCACAGGCAATGTACATGTGAACAGGACAAACAGTGACATCCTGTCAAGTGGGACATGGACATACATATAGTAAGCTATGCAGATGGCACTAGGAGTCCACAGAAGCTCTATAACTATGCATTGCAGGTGTGATCAGTATTCCAGGGTAATTGCAAGCAAACATGCATGCAAACAAAGCTACAGTAAACAGGGCTGCATGTAGTCCATTATACAACAAACAAGCTGTACCACTTCTAGTAGGTAACACTGCAAATATGCAGGCACTATGCACATGTACATGGAAATACACGGGTCAGATGGCTAGGGTCCAGTCTTAGTGCACACAAGTGTACAGACCATGTACTGTCAGGATGTACAATAACTGGATGGAAACCCATGTGCTCATACCTGCAGTAATACACATGTCAAATAACAGACACTGAGCCTTCACTCAGTGGTTCCATACTTAGTAGGATGTATGCTACCTGGCCTGCCACCACAGTATCCCTGACATATATGGGGACTCTCCCTCCTGTGACAGTTAGTTTTGTGTGTTGGGGCTGTCTAGCATGGTATGAGATGTGAGCATGCAGTGCTAGGGTGCTCCTGTGTGTCCTGTACCAGTCGTGTAGTACTGCACACATATCAACATCCTCAAACATCTGCATTGCAGAGTCCAGTGTGGGCAACATGCCACTTGCAATTTACATGTCCATCATTGCGTATTACTACATTCGTTACCTTATCCCCTGTGCTACCTATGTATGTAGCCTTCTGTTGACATCATTACCACCAGTATGTCATCATGTGCAGATGATACACTATGGTACTTACCATGGGTGTCGACAACAGTACATGACAATCACACACTTACTGCATCAGGCATGCTGTGATATACCCACAATTAATTCAGCACACAGTACTGTTAACAACATGATACTATTACTACACATCTATGTGGTCACCCTGTGCATCAGCAACATGTTAACCTGTACCTGCACAGTTGTTACAGATTGCAGGAGGTGGCACAGTTTCATCATATGCACAGGGTGTGAACTTGGTATGCCTGAGTCAGCCACCGATACCACCGATTGACATGTATGTGTATGTGTGTTGGTGAGGGACAGCAGTAGAAGGTGGGGCAATGTTGATGCAGTGTGTGCGTATGCGTAGCCCTAGGTGTTGTCAATTTGCATGTGTGTATGGATGCACACAGTTCCACCTCATGGCTGCCATATACTGGTGTTTGTGGACAGCCACAGACTGTACCTGCCAGGTCATACAGATCAGTGTCTCTGGCCACGGACACGGTACCTGTGCCTTGCAGGGGTGCTACGGACCGTATCCGGTACCAACCCAGACTGGGTACTGTCATCAGAAGCAGGTGTTCGTTGACTGGACACAGATCCCTGTCGGGCCTGGCCAGAGCCACGTGCACGTGGTCTCCTGGGGCGGTCTGATGACAGCACAGACCCAGCATTGCTGGGGCTGCTGCTGGCACTACTGGGGCGGCCGTGGCCCTGTTGTCGTCTGCGACGACTGCCAGCTGCTGCTGTTGGTGGCATACGGCCACGTCGATGCCTCAACTGCCCACCATCACCCTGGCTCATGGACATGTAGTTGTGGAACCGGTCTAATATGTCCCCACAACGTCTGTCTATGACATCGGTGAAATCACGGATGGCAGCCGCAATGTCACGCATATTGTCAGTCATGGCTGTGCGACATGCTGTCAGCTCCCTCAGACCCTGTCTGGTGTACTGTTCCATACGTGACTGTGCCTGCATGACAGCCCGAAACATAGCTGAGGTTGTAAGACCTCTGTGGGCACGTCTGACAGGGGCAGTACACCCATGGATGCTCCCACGAGAACCCCTGGACATCTGTCTGTGTGGTACCATCTCTGGGCCATGCCCATGGCTTCTGTGTGGGGAGGCATGTGCCACAGATACCACATTACCCTGGTCAATGCCCACTGTATGCTGTCCATCACCTAGGGACATTGGTGACAAAGGGTGTATTGGCAGGATAACTGTGCGCATTGATGGGGTCGACAGCTGTGTACTGTCAATTGGCTGACCAGTGGCGGACCCTGGCATACCTTCCTGTGCCATTACACAGATGTCATCATTATCAGTACCCACGGCACCTGATTCAGGTTCCCTGCTACATGACACCAGAGCAGCACCAGAACCTGTGGGAGGGAAACAGGAAACACATTTTACAATGTCTACACATTACCAGTGATGCACACATGCACACATGCACACATGCACAGGTGCACAGGTGCACACATGCACACATGCACACATGCACAGTGCACAAATGCACACATGCACACATGCACAGGTGCACACATGCACACGTGCACACATGCACACATGCACAGGTGCACACATGCACAGGTGCACACATGCACACGTGCACACATGCACACATGCGCACATGCACACATGTGCACGTGCACACATGTGCACACATGCACACATGCACACATGCACAGGTGCACACATGCACACATGCACAGGTGCACACATGCACACATGCACACATGCACACATGCACCCATGCACAGGTGCACACATGCACACATGCACAGGTGCACACATGCACAGGTGCACATGCCCACATGCACACATGCACAGGTGCACACATGCAAACATGCACACAGTTTCACACAATTGTACAGTACTCAGTATGCGTGATATCAACACACAGACACAGACACACCTACATGCATACAAAGAGCACTACTAAGTGAGCCAAATAGTACTATTACTATCAATACTATTACAGGAATTGTTAATACACACTCACCAGCATGGATAGGCTGCATTGCTGTTATACCAGATGGACCCACAGACGTGAAGAAACTAATGTCAGTGGGCACAACTGTGCCATTGTTACTGAGTATGATACAGGTCAGTAGTATAACAGTCGCCTTTCACAGGTCAGCTGCTAATATTGAGGATATCACACTTGCACATTAAATACTATGGTGACAGCTACAAACCAAGGACACACCTCACACATGCATTAACTACCAGTGTACACAACAGTCAACTATACATATGGCATATTACCTGCACGTTCACTGTCTTGCTGCTGCGTGGCTCCAGCCTCCATCATAATGCATGTCTGCTGCTGTTGTCGTTGCTGGCAGACTGGAGCCACTACACTCATGAGTAGTCCCTTCAGTCTGGTGAGTGGGGGATGTGTAGCCACCCCACCACCTGTGGCAACCTGTTGCCTGTGGATATCCGACGCACGCTGATGGACATGTCTGATTAAATCACTGCAGTGATATCGTACCTGCTCATATGTCCTATTATGCGTGCCTATGTCATTTACCCGACGGACAAGGTCTTGCCACAGTGCAGCCCTCTCCTGCTGATTCTGGCTGGTGCGGGAAAAGACTATTGCATAATCCCGCACCAGGCTCTGGTGTATCTCCTCATCCTCAGCTGTGGAGTAAGTGGGATTCCGCGGGTGGGCCATGTACCTGAGAAAGAAAATAACCTGATATCAGCAATATATGTCAGCAGAATTTGGCACACATACTACACATGCTACTCGACTGTTATGATACAACATATCTCACATATATAGCATCTGTCTGTCTATTGGTGGATACACATGTAAATGGCCAGGTATCAGTGCTCAGCCAGCAACTGTGCAACAGTACCTGGCACACTCCATACGACATACTACCAAACCCCAGCAGTCAGAACACTGATTCAGGTCAAGAGCACCTCCTCACTCTGGGGGTTTGTATCTAGGTACTGTATGTCCTACATCATCAACTACTGTGAGCTGACCACATACTGATTGCCCTGGATATACATATCCCACCTCCACCACCAGCACAAACGACTATAGTGAATAACATTACAGATGCAAACTTTACACTTTGTAACAGTGACATGGTATCCTTTCAGCCCACTGGGCCAGTGGCAGATACAACCCACAATGCTGACCCCTACACAATTGCTTTCTACAGACATCTCCGAGAATGCATGGATCATGTAATCCCATATATGACCAAGACACTCTCCACAAAGGGACAGCATCCTGTCTGGTGGACCCCAGCCATAGACAGATTGTATTACAGAAGATGGAAGCTACTGCAAGACAGAGCATAATTCCATAAAGGGAGGGCATGTCTGAGCAGCACTAGTAAGGATCTATTTTCCATCATGCAAACATCCATGGGCAACTTTGAGAGGGAAATCAAGAGGGACACTACAGATAACCAGAAGGCCTTCTTCAGTTATGTTAGCAACCTGGTCAGAATCCATCCTCTATGCCCATAGTTAGTACACAACAACAAATATTTCACTGACACCACAGATATTGACAACATTGTGGCAGACAGGTTCAGTGCAGGTGTCACCCCCCCCTCTCCCCCAAAATAAGACATAGTTATCCCAGCTGACTGTAACCTCCCTGTCATCACAGATGTCCAGGTGAGAGCCACCCTCAGGACAGCAGAATACACAACATGAATGGGACCTGATGGTATCCCCAGTTGCATGCTACATAAACTCTGACAGGAGCTAAACACACATATAGAAGTGCTATGTAACACTAGCCTGACTACAGGATATGTACCTGTACACTGGCGCACAGCAGCAGTGGTTCCACTCCACGAAGGAGGCACCTCAACATACCAGTACAATACAATACAATACATTACATTAAAATACAATACTATACAATATGCTATTGCCCCTGGGACTACAGCAGCATACTGTTCTGCTACCCTGACCATTGTGACACATGTGGTGTGATGGTACCTGCTGCTGTCACACAGTTACACAGGGTGACTCATATGGCATATTACCTATCTGACTAACATTCAGCAGGGGTATGTGTGACATGTACTCATGGGGAGTCTTGCTTCTTAACACTGTGTGGTTTATTGCAGGGTATGTCTTATCTGTGGGTAGGAACTTTTACCTCCACATGTGCACTCTATTGCAGTGGCACGGACGACACACAGCAGTCATTTAGGTTGTGGATGGTGTGAGGTGTTACTATGGTTGTTGGACATCTGTCATGGGTGTGACTTATATATGTAAATCTGAGAGTGGTAACCTCTATGTGGGTAGTATATGTGTACTCTGTGGTGTTGTCAGTCACTGTGCATTGGTAATGTGTTTGAGTGCATTGTCACAGTGTTGTACATGTCATTGTGTCCTTCTCCATATCTGTAGCTGTCATGTGAGGCCCATACCATGGCATCCATTATGTGGTGTGGAGGGGTACACCGACCTACATGTCCATAGCTGACACACCATGTTCGCTGACACATACCATGTGCAGGTATTCCAGGGACAGTGTGCCACTGTGAATATCATTGGGGCCACTATTGTACACATTTATGACCCTGTTCACCCCTGACACATGCAGTGGTGGGCAGCCAATCACATATCTGGTGGTTACTGGTGTAGGTGATTTGAAATGTGGTATGGTACTCCGGTTTTGACACTGGTGTTCACTCCATGCCTTTGTCACCAGGCACCTGTTGCAATACATCTGTACACATGTGCCTCACTCAGAATTTATATACATCTCTCTCTCTCTCTATATATATATATATATATAGATATATCTATAGATATATATATATATATATATATATATATATAGATGTGGAGAGGGGGGGCACTGAGGGGGTGAGAGTGACAGAGGGGGTGGGACAGGGTGTGTTGAAGGTCGTCATAAACAGTCATACCTGTAGATAGTCAGATCAGTCTGTCTATGTATATGTATCTACATATATCTATATCTGTATGTGTGCATTACATATATATGTTTGTACAATATTCTATCTACATCTGTCTATGTATTCCTACATCTCTCTCTCTATGTATGTATACATATATGCATATCATATATATATATATATATATATATATATATATATATATATATATATATATATACACACATACATATGTTGACATACATACGTATCCATATGATAGACAGGTATATCAACATGTTTGTCTACCATACTGTATACACACACTAACATACTGCTAAATATACATAACTGTGAAACCTACTTTGTACATGGCACTACAGCCTACAATCAACCAACATTGATATGTGCACATAGATGCTCTCACATACAAATGTATGTACAGCCTTCACTGATAGTTGCTGTATGTCCCCTGCCCTTTAGACATCTTCATATACATATGGATACAGACCAATGACACATATGGAGGGTTCACAGTATGTAGACCTTTATAGTATTACTTTACATTACCTGTGTTTGTCACAGCTGCTTGTGTTGCCATCTGGTTCTCTGTCCTGCTGCTCCACTTCCCAGTTGTCAGCTTTCAGGTGGCTGTTGCTGAACAATTTGTTTGTGTCTGCTTAATTGCAATTTTCTCTGTCTCTGTCTCTCTCTCTCTCTCTCTGTCTGTCTGTCTCTCATGTCCTTCTCAGGGTGCAATGAAAGTATTGCATGTGTGGACTGGGAGTACAGCATACCTTTGTAGGTATCTGCATATGCCCATGTGATGGCCTCTGCACCAATTGTTAGCCAGCATTTGCTAATTGCATGCAGCCAGTTGTGTACTGATTGCAGTTCTCACTGTGATTTCAGAACAGTGCTATAAAAAGGTATGTGAGATAGGCATAGCCCTTTCAGATTTTAAGGGCAGGGACCATGCTGTTATGCTGTGGACAATGTTCTGTGAGTGTAAAGGTTGGTATCTCTCTCATATTTCCAGCTGTGTTGTAGATTAACATTCCTCCATTCATTTCTCCAGTTTCCTGTACTAACTGTGTATGTACACTGACACCTACAACTACTACTACTGTTAATGTGTGTGTGTGTGTGCTTTCCTTTCACTTTTGCTTGCACTTTCTTGCTAAGGCTTCATTATTTGCCCTTTACATTCACTACTTGTATGCCTGCTAGGTGTCCTGACTGTAGTGTGCTGCTGTAGCTTTCCTATTTTCCATGTACATTCCTATTTTCCATGTACATTCACACCTTGGAATGCTTGCTATATCTGCTAGGGTGTTACAGCATGCAGTGTGGTCTGGCCATGGTGTGGGCCTTGACATCTATTAGGGTATTTGAGTATGCTGCTGAGCAGGCACCAGAGACTTTCAGGTTCATCTGTTATCTGCCTCATGGAATGGTACATATCAGTGGGGTACACCCATTAAAATGTCTGGTATGCTGCAGTTGTGACTGTGGGTTAGCATGAGCATATGTATTACTACACTTTTTCTGCCATGCAAGTGGTGAATACTTTCAGGACTCCATAGTTACCATTGCATGTGTTACACCTTTCTGCCTACTGTTTGTACATTTCACATGGAGTCTGTGGGGCATCCCTGTAAGTCATTCACTGTTGCTATGTCTAGGCTCTTAACTATTCAAATATGGTGGTGTCAGACCCGTCATGTGTACAGATATTTGCAGGTTGTCCACATTTCTGCCTCATATTTTGGTCAATATCTCATGCACACCTTTTTCTGGCAAATCACTCTGGGCTCAAGTCAGAATATGGTGACAAACATTCAAGTTTCAGACTTCATACCCTTCCAAACATCCCATAAAATGCAGACCCTGATACTCTCTGAACTGTCTGCGTTTGTTGTAACATTATTTGTAATGTGTCCCTGGTTTTGGGCCTTTGCTCCACATATTTTATTACTGGTCCAGATGTGTTCCTGTAAGAGGTTGTGGGGTATGGGCAGTGATTATCCTGCTGTGAGTATGTGTGTGGCTTGCTAGGTGCTATAGTGACATTATTACCTACTAGCTACCAACTAGCATGGCTGTTTCTGTTCACACACTACTATTATGGAAATCCACTAGTTTTGATAGTAATTCTAAATGGCATGCTTTGTGTACTACACATCTATATTCCCTTTACATTCATTCCTACTATTACATGATATATTTATTTTAACACAATGCTCTTGTATAAGGGTCATGGCTTAGTGGTAAGTCATGCAGACTACTGTTTCCAAGGTCCTGGGTTCGGGACTGCCAGTGGGATTTTATTTTGCTTCTGAACTGACTACAAGACCTGTCAATCAAAGTGACTAAGGCACTTTTAAGCAGTTGTAACTGGGTTAGCGCTGGTTTGTGCGGAGCTCACGCATGCGCACTGGCGTTTAGCTCCGCGCACACAAGTGCACACCCGCTTACAACCGCTTAAACGTGCTTACTCTTGCGCACACCCGCGCTATTTTCTTTGAAAGAAATGAAAATGGGGAGACAGAAAAGTGGTGAAAAAGGGGTCACAAAGAGGGTAAGACAGTAGGGAAACAAGCTTGGGTTTTGCAGGAGGGATGTAGGTAAGGCCCATAGCTGCCCATTTCTTCATCAGCAACAGCTGTGCATATGTATGTAATTTGGTGTGACATTTAAAACCTTCCACCCCTGAGAGAGGTGTCAGGACAACAATAATACTTGTTGTACAGCCAATTGTAATTGATAGGTTCCATGTCCAGCAGACATGTGTGCGGAATGGGCAGCTATGTATGGGGCGTAATTTTTTTGTGGGTAGAGAGTGCCCTTTTTTTTTTTTTTTTTCAGGTGAGAGTGGTATGTCAGGTGAAGGAAGTCGGTACAGCTGGGGAGGTAGGTTGGGTAGGTAAACAGACAAGACAAACAAGACGCATACAAGGGGCGGTGTATGACACGTGTGGGGGGGTTACACAATTGACGGGGACGGAGGTTTGGATATCCAGAGCCCATGAGCCCACAGATGGCAACAGTGGAACTGATATCCCCACCCATAGGCAGTTGCCACTGTTCCTTCACTGCCCAGGACGGGGCTGTGCTGAGGGCTGTGTAGGAGGGGCAACAGGCATGCCCGTTAGTTGCGACACCCATGCCTCGAGCTGGCGTAGGGGCTCGAGAACAGAGTCCCGAATCTCCCTATGCACCACAGTCCGGACGCTACGGAGGGTGAGTGGTGGTTCTCCTCCAGCCACACTTGCAGAGGGGGGTGAGCCCCATCCCCTGCAGCGCTTCCACCCGCAGGTGGCACAGGGCCACCGGAGGAGGGTCCGGACTTGGCACTAGTGCCAGGTGCACTCGCCAGCTGAGGTGGGAGAGGTGGGTCCGCTGGAACCCGCCTTCCCTGTCGTCCTATGTTTTGCATTATGTCATGACAGTTTGGGTTAGTGACATATAATACCATTCACAATTAGTTGTAACAGCATGCTTTAGTATTCCCATTAACCAAACACCCAGATATTCACACCATTGAACAGCGTGCATAACACATGCATAATTTGAACAGAAATACACAGTCCAACAACATGCAGGGTTAATTGATGGCAACAGGCCATCAGGTGTGGATGTATGAACAGGGCAGATGCATCAACGGACATGCAAATATATATGACCCAACAGGACAAATGTCCAGGGGTGTTAATTGTGATTGCACATACCATTTTCACGTGGAATGGGTTATATGTGGTTATAGGGTGGGGTAAAGAAAGTAATATTAACACCTTCGAATAACAATACATATGCTGTACATTTCTAATAGCTACAGTTATATACACACTACTGTTCTAACTACAGTTTCCTATATGATAACTATTTCAACTTGGTGATAGGACTGTTACTGCAACATCAATATACATTTTATTGTTCTTCATACACATTCATATCTAGCTTTGTTCAGCTACATCATCCTGCTACATTTGCTTTATATAGCTGTAGACAAGTGTGGATGTTTGGTATATCAGACAATCATCCTATCTGCATATTGCAGACTGAGAGCAACATATCCAGATTTTGGGATACACATTCCAGATGCGGCAACACTTTGAACAGATTTCGCTGTTTGGTTTTGAATCTCACATGCATTTCATTCTGTCTTGACTGCAGTATACTTTATTCAGGGGTTATTACTACTGTATTGCTGGATTCATGACACTTTCTCACACTCTCTCACTTGCTTTCATTTTACTATTCAGGATGGTACTTACTTCTAGGCTTTATTGACATGTTTTACCTGTAGTTATTACAATCCTTTCCAGCAGTCTCACTTCTGTCATGTTTCAGTATTTCCACAGGGATATATTTCACACATGTGATTTCATCATTTTCTGCAGCTATACTTTTCAGCCTGCTGCAGGTTGTGTACTATTTTCTTACAGGTAGGGCATTTTTATTTCAGAATATATGTCAGACAGTTTCATTTTTCGGTTTAACTTACAGGCTGAAACACACTTTTGTAATCAAGCAATACTTGCAGACACTTTCACACTGTTACTTGCAGATTTTATTCCTTACTGACTACACTGCACTCTTTTGCTGACTGTCATACTTTTATATTTCTTTACAGTTACTGGTAGTGGATTACTGACCTGCCTGGTGGCGCAACTGCACCAGCCTATCGCCATAGGCTCTGCGGTTCGCAGAACGGACACCTGCAGCTGTAATATAAATGAAGTAATATTGGAATACACATCTCCATAATATCAGCTAGTTTAATTTCTTACATACATAATTAAATGTTACTTACTCAGTAGTGGGGCGTTGGGTGTTTGCAGGGCCTCCTGGATCCAAAGGTTCAGTTGGTCCTGCTTGCGTCTCTTCAGGTCCGCATGGTGGTGACGGACCTGCTCACCAGTCCTTGGAATCCCTGTGGCACTGGTGAGATCATGAGCCAACCGGTCCCATGCCTCGGCCCTGTATGCTCCCCAGAGGACCTGGCCCTGCATGAGTTGGGCCTCATGATTATGGACTAGGAGCCAGACCATGTACCTGGACTCCTCAACACCCCACCTCTGTGCTCGAAAGCAACTACCCTCTCCTACTCCTGTCATTCTGCCTGCAGGTCAGTTCTACAATCGTTTATGTTGAGTATTCCCGCCTATGGGGCTTATATAGTCCTTTTTTCCCGCACATATCTGTGATTGGCCATTTTGGAATTGTATCAACTTCAGTAAACCTGCATTGTCATGCTCTAGTTTGTATTCATTCCTATATATTAGCTATTATACAATGCCTCCTCTAAAACGTGCACGCTGATTGGCCAGCCCAACCAGCGTGCCCGTTGTAAATCCCTCAATATACTAACGGAAAAAGGTCCGGTCACCCGGACTTTTTCGTTAGTAAAACTAATCTCGCTATGTTAAAAGAGTTTAACATAGCGACACAGGTTTAAAAAAAGCAACGCAGATCTCTGTTGCTTTTTTTAAAGCTGTCTCACTATGTTAAACTCCTTTAACATAGCGACACAGTGTAAAAAAGCAACGGAGATCTTGCAATCTCCGTTGTTTTAACCTGTCTCGCTATGTTAAACCCATTTAACATAGCGAGACAGTAAAGCAACGGAGATCTTGCGTTCTCCGTGCTTTTGCCCACAGCTCTGATGTACTGCGAGGCATGCGCAGTACATCAGAACTGCTGAACACCAGACAGCCGCGGAAGGGCAGCAAAGAGGCATTATACAATGCCATTATTTAAGAAAAGTAATTATTTCTTTTCTTAAATAATGTCATTGTATAATAGCAATAACCCACTTCTGGGTGTGGGTAATGCTGGATTTACCCACGGTTGTCTTTGTTTGGTCCCGAGGGCGAAGCCCTCGGGACCAAACCACGCCAACCGTGGGTAAATCCAGCATTATCCACACCCAGGTGTGGGTTATTGCTATATTATTGCATTTAATGGTACTGCTGTCATGGCTTAGTGGTTCTGTACCTTGACTATGGTGTATAGTATCCTGGGTTCGAACCTGGCCACTGCTTTTTATTTTTCATGACTGTCTAGACATGCTGAGGGGTGTGTCTGTGTAAAGGCAGTTTTGATACGGCTTGCTCAACGTTGCCCGTCGGTTAGCTTGTTTGCACGATGCGCAGCTCCGCGCAAACGGGGTACGCTGCTTTAAGCCTCATTTGGCTATTGGCATGCATATTACACTCAGCTCAGTTAGGGGCACATAGATTTAGTGTGTTAGACCACTGCTCAGCTACGGGCACTCATTTTGCACCAGTTAAACCACTGCTCATCTATGGGCAGATGCACTCACTCTGTTAAACTGTAGCTCAGCTATGAGCACATCTGGCATTTTTTATTCTTTTGTTACCTCACATTTCTTCAATATAAATGGGCTATTTTTTACATTTTACATAAATTGTGGTTTTATGTGTACATATTTGTCAGGGACTTGTTTCCTGCTTATTTTGCAAAAAAAAAAAATGGCGTTGTGGGGGCTCAAACCATGAATGTCTGCTCTTCAGCCAACATCTCTACCGCTACGCTACTGCTTCCTAGCTTATTTTGCATATTTAGTTCTTATATGCTTTCCCACTGACTGCTAACTGTAGCTGCGCTACGGGCATGCCCACAAAGCAGCGCACTCACGGTTAAACATTTTTACAATTTAAAAAAATATATAAAACGTGTTTATTTATATGTTTTCTGTTCATAGTCTGTGGGGGCATGTGTTGTGTTCTGTTTATTCACATTTCCGTGGACTCTGTCGTGGGTGTTTACTTTGGGTACTTTTCCTCTTCTGGGGGCGTGTCCGCTTACAGGGCTCGGCCTACGAACACGCCCCCTACTGTCTTACATGGACCGTGTTGGCCTTAAGTGTGATTCAGCATGCTCTCATGAATATGCAGAGCATGCTGACATCCCTCCGTTTAACTGCAGCCTCCGTGTATGAGTTATAACTCTTACACGGAGGCTTCGTGAATCCTGCCCTATGTTTCTGCAATATTAAATGGAAAGTTATAAAACAGTTTTCTCCCAAAATATTACTGTATTTTCTATTTTATCATGTTGCTTCAAGGATGTCAAGTGCAGAAATCAGTGCAGTCCTATGAAAAGACAGACAAAGGGTGCCTCTATCTGCCTTCAGGAGCTGTATGAATTTAACAAGTGTGTATTCACTAAGATTATGACCTATTCAAAATACTGCATCCACAGTGCACAGCACATGGTATAAATAAGGGTCATATGGGCCGTGGACATAGAATCATGTGCCAATTCACATATAACAATTTAGTGTTGTGTCCAGCTGCTCCATATGATCCTAATTCCCACTCAGTTTGTGTTACATAAGGCCATTGCCGTGCAATTCATTCCCTCTGCATATGGCTGAACAGACACACAGACACACTGCAGGTGGTGCAGTGGGGCAATGGTTAGTGTTGTCACCTCATAGTAAGAGGTTCTTTGATGTGATCCTTGGCTAGGGTGCCTTCTGTGCAGAAGCGGCATATCCTCCCTGTGTTCATGTGGGTTTTCTTTGGGTGCTCTGGTTTCCTCCCACATTCCAATGACATGCATCTGGAGTGTTTCTCCCCATGCATCTACTGAGAATGGGCTCTGTTCCAGTTGGACTTTCTTAATAATGAAAAAATAAATAAATTTATTTGTACAGGTGCACAAACAGGAGAGGTAAGGCATAGTTTGAGAGGAATGCTGTAGGAAATTGGTGAGCCTAAAAGCACAATATTTATCAGTAAGCTCAGTTGCAGACTATATCTAGCCAGGCTAATTCCATCAGCACCAGGTAACTCTGGACCCTTTGATAATGGAGTTGTATAATAACACTAACCTTTGTGCTCCTCCTCCCCCATTGTTTGCCCTGCATACAGCATTAATAGAAGCTCATAGATTAGTACTAGGCTAACTGTCTTGTGGGCCATTTTAAGCTAATTACCCCATGTTAGTTTCAAACCCTGCACCTTGTGTCTGCAAGGTAATCACCTTAACCATTATGGCAGCCATACAATTAAAGTTCATGAAATTAGTATTCTTTCCATCTTTGATGTTAGCCACAAGTGCTCTTCTCAGCACAAGGAATATGCACAGAATTGACTCCTTCTGAAATGTATATGGAGTTACAAGTATTGGTAGCATATCTAAGTACAACTGTAAATTCTTTTGTTATTAGGCCTGTTGCTCCTACTAATATTGTAAATGTCTGGGTATCTTTCTTCCACATTACTTTCATATCTGCCTGCAAATCTACATCTGAAAGATGTTTAATGCAAACTGAGCTTCAGAAAAATAAACACAAAAATGTAAATAAACTTAGTTCTCAACTGCTACCTCAAGAAGCACAGACAAAGGTATACATAATCAAAAATACTTTTAAATATTAGTAACTGTTCAGTTAAAACATTGATATACTAACTGGTTTTCTATTAACATGCATTTTCTGAAAAATAATCCTTATTTTCAACATCCAGCAGTTTTACTTACTCTAATCATCGTTTAGTCACAAAAGTATACATTTTAAGAGGCATAGACCAAATATTTGAGCTAAAAAAGGATACCACAGAAATGAAGGAGAGTTGGGAAGTATGCAAGTATATGCATGAAATGACAGGGATTTGAACTTCAACAACCAAACACTGCAAATAGATTGACCTCTGGTGGAAATGTGTTTAACTACAGTATTTGTCAAGGAATTCAAACAGAAGATAAGCTGAAATTGTAAAAGCAAATGATAACCAGGTCCATTTGCTATGATCCTAAGTATTCTTTATGTACATAAGTGCTAATCCCTGAAAATGCACTTTCTCAGTTTTTTGTAATATACCTTATTGGTCTATTCTGTGCTTTCTAAAACTCTTGCATAGTTTCAGCTTCCAAAAGCTCATAGTTAAATATTACAGATTATTTAATAACCAGATGTCAAAATCAAACTCTACATTTTGCTTCTGCAAGGTAAAGGCCCTAACCACTATGCCAACCATCTCTCTTTTTGCCAGTTCCATCCTCATTTTATGATACTGGTACCTATATTACTCTGTTCCTCACATTCTTCTTGAAATCCAAAAATGTATTCTCATTGCACTGCTCCTAATTGGCTAGGAGTTCACTCAGTGCTCACTGTTTGTATCTGTGAGGCACCTGAGTGAATTAGGTAACCCATCAGTGTTGTCCTTCCAGGGTGCATATAATAACAAGTTCAGCTTTTCAGCCTTTTCTTCATATATCTTCTCTTGAACCCTCTTCCATCAGTGTATTTGCCCTTCTCACATTCAGGTCCATTATATCTCTGCTGCTCTGAAAGACACCTCTATAATTAGGTATACTATTGCAGGTAGGAGTGTGGCAGAAAATTTAACATGTCAGTACCCCTTCCCTTTCACTATCCCCCCTCCTTTCACAACCCAACATTTTAATGGTCCTGTTTATAGTCAGATCAAAACATTTTACAGCTGTTATACTTTCTGATAAGAAAACCAAAGATTTATTTTCTGCCCTTGTGATTCATAATACCTCTATCCCACACTTTCTGGTAAGAAAACAAAAGATATGTTCTGTTTTTGTGTTTCATAATACATCAGTCCCACCCCGCTCCTACAGAATTGGTCCTGAACTTACCAGTTTGTATGATTTCACATTTGTGTTAAAAGAAACAAGTACCACAGCATTCTTTTCTGAATCATGGCATATTATACCCATTTATTCTTAAATGTACCAATATCTGGGAAGTAATGTTAATGATCTAGGGACTGCAGGCATGTATTTTATGTTTGGATACACAAATTAAAATATATAAAGTGAAACTTTTCAGTATTAATATTTTCTTTAGTTATGATGTACAAGCAGCAATGCGTAGTGTAATTGTGCATCGTAATTGACTTGCCTGTATTAATACGTCTCTATCATTTGTTGATATTACACTTTGACTGCCCTCTAACCTTGGAGCTTTTCTCTATGGGCCACATCTGAAAACGGGCCTGAAATTAGCTTAGTCAGTCTATCCAGATTAACAAAGAAAATAAATCATTAAATAAAAAAATAGACTTTCCCCTTTTTGGTTTGAAAGAACACCTGCATGAAATATTTATTACCTGAATTGGTCCCATACTTCCCTCATATAATTCATTTGTTCATTAGATTAAAGATTTGTTTTATCCTCACTTTTCTATCATGCAGCTTTCATTCCTAAATATGTTATTTTCTGAAACATGTTACTCAATCAAAGTTGTTTTTTTAAAGGTTATTGACCTGGGCATCAGATGAGAAATTTATCACCTTTTTCTCAGAATCCAATACAGGTAATGTACTAAACAGCATTCAGAACTGACAAATCCTCAAAGAGCAATTATATCTTTTACCCCAAAGCCCCTGTGGAAACATTGCCTCTTACATACACCTAATGGCACATTCTGAGTCTCAGATGGCCACATTTGATACAATAAGAATGCAGCAAACAAACTCCTTTACTTTCACATTATAAATGCTATTAAAATGTATAAACAGTGAAGTGGTTTTCCATAAAATGATCCTTATAAGGTATTCATAAATTATCAGAAGACACCGGGTTTCTTATGTTAAACTAAAACTGTGTGTGTGCGCGCACATGCGTGGGTGTATGTGTGTGTGTGTGTGTGTGTGTGTGTGTGTGTGTGTGTGTGTGTGTGTGTGTGTGTGTGTGTGTGTGTGTGTGTGTGTGTGTTAAAAGCATCTATTCATATGGGGAGTAGAGCTAAACCAAAGGTAAGCATGAAAATATAAGTGATGCTAGATTACAAGGGAGAAGTAATGCGTTTATGCTGTTAATAATGCTTCACCAGACATTGCTGCCCAGGTTAGAAAGGGGTTATGGGTAGTCATTAGACACAAGTTTTCAATGAAAGAACTGGAGTTATCCAGTTGGCCATTTCTAGGGCATCATTTTTAAAATTGGACAAAATGATCAGCAACCTTCAGCAAAGGAACTGCGTAAAACGTACATCGGATGTGGTATTCAACAAAAAGTAGCCAGAAATACAGTACTTAAAACCCCTTTTTCAAATTGAACTTCTGACACAAGAGGCTTTGAGTCTGGCTTCTCACACCTACATTTTAGTATGTAGCAAAAGATGGATTTGAACAATACACCCCAGCTGCTGGATGCTGTATGAACCAGTGATTTTATTTCATTAAAAGCTGTGTATGATTTTCCTCTTTCTCACATTTTTAGGTGCATTTAGGAAAGATACAGCAGCATCAAAAATATTCAGAGATTGAGTGAAGTAAAACAAAATCTACACTGGATAACATTACTAGTGGAAAATAAAGCATGTACTTTTGCCCTGGCAATATTTGAGATGATTTCTCCTGGAAGGCTTTTGGATTAAGTAGGAAACTATTTTACCAGCTTGGGGGATGCACTACCATGGGGTAGAACAGTGGTACATAAAAAAGCACCAGAGCTGCTGAATAGAGTCAGTGTGCCACTGTGGAGATAATATGTCTAAAATAGAGATGGATCATGGTGAAATGGATCCCTGGGTAGGGGAATGGACAGGGCACCACCAACCATACTAATATTCCATTACTTTGCTCTCTCTCATCAGTTACCATAAAATACTGTTAAAACCTGTCAGTATGCATACTATTTTGTTCTTTTACTTTTACAATGATCACAGAGATTTCAATTTAATTTAAAACTTTTATTAAAAATTTTCAGCAGAAAAAAAATGAAAAACATTTGATGCATAAAACAATGCACCCACATTGAAAGCAGACTTAGCATGAGCAACAATAAGCTTCTCTTCCATTGAAACTAACTCACATTTATTGAAAATACATCTGGCAATCCATTACACTACAAGGGACATGCTGGGATTCATAGTCAAATAACATATAGAGCACTAATTAGTGGCTATCTGAATGGTTCAGGAATTCATAAGACAAATGTGTAATGCATTTGCTAACAGCTTGGGACAGCACACTGGAGACAAGTGTCTCTTTTCAACGACATCCCTGAATCAATATCTGCTGAAGTGACTTGGTGCTACTCATATACTAGACAAACAAAGGCTGACAGAATCAAACAATACAGTACAGAAAGCAGCTCATAGCGTACTCATCTGCACTGTGTACTAGTCAAACTGTTGTAACCCAGCACAATACATTTCACACTTGTGTGTCTACAAAAAAACAAAGTAAATTAAAAATAAGTTCATAGCTATTATTTTAATACTAAGCTCATAGACTTCATACCGCTCATCTTATTCACAACCCCAAATAAGTAACACACTGAATAGACAGCAAAAACAAGGAAACCAAGGATTGTACCAAAATAGCTTGGTTCATATGATGATACTCTGTTTACTACAATAAGTTCTTGTCTTTACATCATAACTATTTTGAGACATGGGAACTAATAGATACACACACACACACACACACACACACACACACACACACACACACACACACACACACACACACACACACACACACACACACACACACACACACACACACACACACACATGATCATCAGTTACAGCTCCTTGTGTGACTGTATACATTCAGATGCTGCTTGCAATCAAATGAAAAAACAAATATGTAAACAATGGCTAAAAAGTGTATTTCAGCTCACTGCTATGAGAATCATATAGTGCATCCCACTACACCCCCCATGTCCTCCCAACCTCTTAGCTCAAGAGTCAAAGGCAAAACCCACAAAATAAGTAACATATTTTAAATGTATTTCTTATAGACTTAGTAAGTTGCTAGAGGTAACAAGCTTCACATTAGCAAGCACTTCCTGAAGGACACAAAGTCTTAAACTCACATGCTAGTATTTAATGACTGCAACCCACAATGATTTGCCAAAAAGTCACAAAATTTACAAGGAAAAAAGAAAATACATCTTGACTTCTTTGCCAAAGAATTCTGCACAAAGTCAAAAATAATGGGGGTGGAAAAGGGGACAAATTTTAATTATATTTTCTTTTATCTATTTGTTAACTGGGTAAGCCCACATTGGACAAAACTAAACATTATTTTCAGGGGTGACACAGGAGCATTGTCTGAGTAACTTGCTTAAAGTCACACAGTAGATAAATGCTGCTGGAATGATTTAGACTCTATACTTTTGACTACATGAAATAGTTTGTTAATAGCTTAGATCCTTAACTGCCAGACAACTCTAATTCACTTAAAAAAGTTAACAGAACAACATGTATTGCATGGACATGCATTTTCTGAATAATAAAACTATGAAACTTTAACGACTGGCATTATTGACTGACTGTAATCCTCAGTAATTTAACATAAAATGAAGACGTTAATGATGGTCTGGCAGTTAGTGCCCCATGCTCTTAATGAGCTACCTTCTGTAGTCAAAGATATAGGGTTTGACTCTTTCTACCTCCATCTGGCTAACATGTGACTCTCAGCAAGTAATAATTTAACCAGACAGTGTTTGTGGATTGTCAGACATATAAAAAAGGACAAGGCATAAACCCGAGGCATAGATTTTCCGAACAAAAATTATGAAACTCTAATGAATGGCATTACTGATAAGGTAACTTCCAGTGACTTACCAGAGGTAAGAATTTGTATGAGGACTGTTTATGTAAAGGCAATTTGTTCAGGTAAGGGAAACAGATGCACACATTCACACACATATAATTCCACAGTTGGCAATTCTCCAAATGGCAGCAACAAAAGCTTGAGAGTGATTCCACAGCGGGCAAGACAAATTTCCACATTACCCTCCTGTTGTATTTACATGTCCCCACCCACACACAATTTGGCATTTGCAAGCCTTTGCAGTCATGTTGGTGTGCAGCCAACTGGACCAGCACTCCTTTCCACCAGCACAGGCAAGTAGCTCAGTCATTCCTACCCTTCCTTGCTTTTTTCCTCCATCACCCAAGCTTCTATTCAAACTGGGATCACACAGATAATACTCAGGGATTTATTCCTGTGTATGCCATAGAGCCACACTAATGGTATAAATTTTATGAAAACAAAAATGCTCAAAAGTAAAAGCTCTTTGTTTTAGTAATTGGAGTTGTTTCAGGCCTTCTCTAATGCTAAGCAAGTTTCTTTGTTATATGTGATAGTATAGTTTTCAGCAAGTAAATTTCAATTTAATTGCAGAATTTATTAGACCATATATTATTCCTTCAAATATAATGGACATGCTCTTTTTGGTAATTGCATTTAGTCTGTTTGTTGCCTTACTATTCAGTAAAAGTAATTTAGCTTCAATGAACAGTAATTAGTGTTATTTTATCATTTACATTCCATTAACCTATCAATCTCACATCATTTATGTATAATTAGCCTGCCAGTTTATCATGTCACTGCTACTGATAAACGGCCTATCAGAAAACTCTTAACAGTTCATTAGAAGCATACATTTATTGTTTTGCCAGTATATGTTTACGACACATCTATCAAGGTTCAGTTATATTTCCATATCATTCTCTCTTAAGATTCTTGACAGATATAGCAAATAAGCACAACCGACCATCATCCACATATGATATGCTCTAAAATAGTCTGTCTTTCTTTCATCATCCTCACTCAGGTAGCACGCTACTTATTTCCTCGTGGTCATTACATCCCCCATACCATAATGCTTTCTGTAGCCTCGTTAACGTTTTCTCTACCCATTTCTAAATAGATGAATTTAATTAACTAAACACCAAATCCTTTGCTTCTCCACTGAGTAGTGCTTATTAAAATACATAATTTTCTATGCCAATAATACATTCCTTCTTCCTATCGCATTCTGCATTTTCCTATTTCAACATATATACAGTTATGTTAAATATTGTTCATTATTCTGTATTATCTGCTATAAATGTATGCCATACAATGCAGTAACAGATTTGAACACTGTCACTGAATGTTTACACATTTGGTTATGAACATTTATTGTTAAATTGCATTAAGTAATTGGCTATAAAATTAAAATCTGCAACAGTCAGACATGGTTGTGTAAAAGTTTTCACAAGTTACCAAAGTGTAGCAAACAAAATAACTCCTTCATGACCAAGGACTACCTTATTTCTCTAAGAAACAAATACTTCTAGCATATAAAGGGCCTGTTTTGCACCATTAATCATCATTATCGTTTTGCATAGACATTGTTTAAACAAAATGAAAGCATCTCCTTCTATGGCACCTTATTATTCTCACACCAGTTTATCTTATCAAAAGTAATAAATGGGTCAGAAAAATTCAAGTATTCAACTCCATTACTAAAGTACTTATAAATAAAATATATGAGTGAATATAGCCTCTCTTTATTACTATGAATTTCATTTTCAATAAATCTAATGGACAGCCCATGTTCTTATTTACGTATATAAATCTCCAAACAATTCTTGCACAGAAATAACATTTGCCAACAATGCTCATTCTTCTAATAGTTTATTAATATAAAAATGACAGTGTAAAATATTTTTAAATATTCACTACAATGTTCCCTAATAGATTACAGTCAAGCAACAATGCAGAACCTCTCACATCATCTATATCCTGCAGCATTACACTGAAACTCTCTCCCTATTCTGTTTTACTTATATAACTTTTGCCATTCCCCTTCAACTACCACCAAACCTAGAGGATCAACCAGATTTGCAAGTCCTATACATTCAGTTTTCACTACATTGCAAGAATAATGCACAGGCAACTTTCTCATCTTGGCCTTTGCCTCCTCCACATTAATACAAGTCAACATACTTCCCTTCAAAAAAACAGCCTAAACTTCAACTTACATCCATTACACTCCTTTATAGCATCCACAAACTGCAATCTCTGCTGAAACATTGCACAGGTAATCACAATCTAGATTCACTATTTGACCCCCCCCCCATGAAAATGCCTGCCGTAACAGCTGAAACACTTTTTCTTTCTTATATGTAGTCAAAAACTGTACCCAAATAACCACAGGGTTAGCATAAAACTTCTCTGAGACAAACACAATCTACACTTTCTCAATTTGTACTGATGATTTTGTAAACACTGTTTACTGCACTGATTTAGTTTTCACATAGCCTATTGAGTCAAGTGCATCTTCTCTTCCAACACTGTCTCAGTCTCCAATTCTTCCATGTCCTGTCCTCTATTCTGTCACATTACAGATCCATGCTCTGTGCTTGAGCATCTAACTTTTCCTTCATGTATCTCTCTTCAACCACCTGCTTAAGCTGCATCCATGTGACAACCTGTTGGGCATGCAAAAACTAAATATCCTCATCTCCAAGCACTTGTAACCTTTTTATGTACCTTTTCTGGAGGACAAACATGTTCCACAAACCAAAGCTCATGTCTTTCAGTCTTCTGGTTAATTCCATAACACTCTGCCAATTTAAGTTTTGATGATTTGTAGAACACTGCTGTAATGGCTGACACTCCTCACAGTTTTCATTAGTACACATTTCCTCTTCTATAGTCATATTTGTCAGGCAAAGCTTCCATTTTTTCCTGCCATCATTTAAATATAGGGGCCTTCATTCACTACAATCACCTGTGCCAAGTTATCCTATTTTGAATAATTTTATATTACATGGAGCTAGAAGGGGGGACAGCCAACCTCATCAAGGACATCCCACTTCTTCTCATTGCTGGCCTACATCTCGATGCTAGCTGAGGTTTCATCAGTAAGAAAATCTCTCTCTCCACCATGATGAATGACTAAGGATTGTAGTCCTGTTCCTTCTCCGTCTTAGTAGGACTGGATAACACCTCCCACCCCACGAAGAAGTCTAGAGAGTGATCTAACATGGCATACATTCGCAGCAAATAACAAATGGACATTTTGTGACAAAGGTCATTATTCATTTTTTCATACAACGGGTAGTGCAAAGCATTATTTATGATGACACAGTTCACTAGCATGTCAATCAATATACTTGTATCTTTTGGAAATCTCATCACTGAAATATTTTTGGGATTGTCTAGGCAAGACTTACAAGAACATTTTTGGTTTAATTCCTAAGGCAGGGATGGTGAAGTTTAACTTTGGCTTTGGAGAACCTCACTTTTTATTAAGTAATGTTATAAATAGTACAAAGCTTAACACTAAGGAAGACCTTATGCCTAGATGTATTGTGTGAAAGTTTATTTAAGAAGCAGGCAAATCAAATGGCTAACTATTAAGAGTATTTAACAGAGATAAATAAGAGAAAATGGTCCCCCTCCCCTGCCAAGATGTCAGAATGACAGTCTTAGCAAATCTAGGCACTTCTCAAAATACTGCATCTCACAAAGAGTTATCTGCTAAATGCAGATCCATAGATTTTCTCAAAATATCAGTCAAATAGGATCATCTGCTTTCTCTTTGTACAAACTGGGACAGACCAGGTGGGCTCTATCCCAGACAAGAAACTTATGGGCAACACCAGAAAGTACTAGTTTCTTCATCTAATCAAAGAAAGAAGACAACGATGAAGCAATTGTCTTGGCTGATGCTGTGAAATTGTTTAATGGGGCTGATTGGAACTTCTTATGGGAGGTCCTAAAGACATTTGGAAGTAGTGTTAAATTTGGAGGATGGATTTAAAACCATATAATACCTACACGCAACCATCAAAGCGATTCTAATCATATTTAACAGCTTAGATATGTTTAGAGGTACAAGACAGGGATTTCCATCATTCCCATCTTATCTGCACACCAGACCCAGAGCATGGAGGTATTTTCAGTTCATGGAGTAATAGCAGTCAGAGTGAGACCCATAACATCTCACTTTGAGGATGAGAGTTGTTTCATGCCACAGCCAAGTTAGAAGAGACATGAAGTTTCTTAAGGTAAAAAACAAGCACCAATAAGACTCAGCAACTACATGGCCATGTTAATTGTCTGAAATGCAAATCAGAGTGGGGAAAGTCAGGTATCTGGGTACACACTCATGGTCCAGGTCCTCAGTGCTATAACACCATAAATTTATACTTTGACTGGATGCAATGAAACAGCACACTGAGAAATGGAGCAATCTCAGAAGGACTCTTGGTGGAGGACAATCTGGAGGCAAGCATTGTTCTAATTCCTTTCTTATTTAGTGTTCTCACAAACATGCATGCTAAAGCACTTTAGGTGGGTTTGAAGAAGCCATTGTTATATATTCTTTGAGGGAGAGGAGATCCAGTGTAGCTAGGGACACAGATCATCAAGAGGATGGAAAATGCCCACATTTAAAAGGTATCACTAGACAGCCACACTTATAGAATGGTAGGTGCTTTTGCATTCCCCTTCCTCATCTTGGGCCTAGATAGAAATGAACTCTGTGCTGACTTGATAGTCATGTTTAGTTGGCTAGGGCAAGTGATGAAGTGATGGAGACCTGTGACTCAATAAGTTAAAATATCATAGGAAGTTTGAGAAGGCCTACAGAGGAATTCACTGAAGGATTAAGTGTACCTTGGGCCCTGAAATATTTTCATTCTCTGGGTCTTCCACGCTTGTTTTTAGGACCGTGCACAAAAGCATGTTCTTTTGGATTCACCTATATCATTGTTCTAAATGTGTTATTTATCCACCTGATTGTCTTAAATTGTATTTCTGTGAGGAGTCTACAACATATTTTCAGTAAGAAATTAAACAAAATGTATATTTCATTTATGACAAAATTATTTATTTAAGAACATTTCAACTACAAAAGGCTACCCAAACTGTTTCCATTATAATCCACCAAAGCTGATGGTGATGAGACAAAGAATAAGTTGCAATAATTAGTGGCATTTGCCAAATTTAGTTTTAATGTTATTATTTTAATGGCAATTTGCCTAGATTGATCCATAGATTGAATGGCAAATCCCAGAAGGTACGAGTTAGTAGACTGTTTAATTCAAACTATTCCGTAAAACCCTAGTTTTAAGAACAGAACAGAACTTTTAAATGGTATTTATCTACTATTTGCCTCTCCAGATGGTGGGATGTAGAATGCAGTACAATACAGATAAACATTTCTTGAAAAGCAACTGGCAGACAATAACTTCATTTGGCACTTTTGTTGATAGAGTACAACTGAAATGCAGACTTATCATTCAACAACACCTCCCATAGTATCTCTCATTCATACCTAGTAGCTTATGCAACACCTCTGACATTGTACATATATATTTAGATTCATAGGCAGTTTCTGAAAGAAAAAAATCACATTAGAAAGTGTAAGGCAAACAAATATAAATATTGCTTGGACAGTAAATGCTATTAAAAAAGGTACAGAGAGCATTTATATTCAGGAAAAATTATATTGATAATAACACATTTAATGTTTTTACAAGAATGTTGATATATTATAATGCAAAAATATAAATTTACATTCTTCACTAAATTTTCACAATCAACATTTTGTTCAGACACACTTCAACTTTTATATGCTGAAAAGGAATTCCTTTTGTGATGTTTTTTTAAAGATTTATAGTGATATGAAAATGACTGTGTACTTTCATAATTAGCAATGCAAAGTTCACTCTATCACCCAAGCTTTATAACATACAATGGAAGCTGCAATCTGTTTTCTTTACCATAATATGAGGTTTCATTTGATGCCATGCAATAATCTGTAAGTAACTTGTATCCTGCAATATTAATATAGAGGATTATGTCTGGGTTTCTGATCATAACCAACTTTTTATGTGTTTCTGACATAGATGTCAAGAAATTCATCTCAAGAGGACAGCAAAGTAAAATTCCAGAAGTAAATCTTGACATCCATATCGACAGCAAACAAGTGGAGTTTTGATTGAAGAGACCTAATCATGATTCTTTGCAGTACATGGAACTTCATCTGTGTCATGTTCTACCAGTTAAAGAAAAAAAAAAGGAGTGAGTGTAAAGTGTTTTATGGCTATGAAAACCATAAAACTCTTAGAGCTGCCATACTGACAGCTGGAAGAAGAGTAGTATCCCTCTATAAAGTTGTTATACACGTCATTGTGCCATATTTCCTTTCCTGTGCTTGACAAAGAAGTGTGTAACAGCTTTTAAAGCAGCCACCACACACACACACACACACACACACACACACATACACACACACACACACACACACACACACAGTGCATAAAGACATAACCCTTGGAATTCTGTTTCTACATTCAAAATGCTTTGGCAGCACCACCTGGTTACATACCAGAGTATTGATATTCATGTGGGCTGTATTGGCCCGACATTGTAGTGGGTGGGAAGGAGACCTTCTGCTATTACACTTTGCAATAGTTAGTGTAAGTTTAGTAGACCACCTATCTTCTAAGGATTAATATCTTAGGTTATTTGAGTACCCATACAGATCTAATATACAGTCCTATCTTCCCACACTAAGCATGAAGCTCTGGGCCCCTGTATAGCTGCCCAAACTGCCATTATTATAATGTGTGACTGGAAGGATTAGTGACCAGGGTACTACAGAAGGCTTCAAAGGAGGCTGGGAGAGATCAGTCAATGATGGATCATCCATTAAAGAGTGAGGGTGCAGTTTTATTCACTACATGTTTGGTATCCAGCAGAGGCAAATATAATAGTACACAATAATACAACCAAGACAAGTGTAAGTAAAAAGCAACCTAATCACACACTGTAGGCAGGATTAAGTTTAATCCTGTCCTCATGGACAGAGGCAGTCGGTATTAGATACCATCACCTAGTTATTGAAAATTGGGAAACTCAGGTTAAATATGACTAGGCTTGTAAGGGCTCTTGGGCCAATAGCCTAGTAATCTCCTATGAACTTGTGAACCTATGTAAGTGCACATACAAGTGCATGCATCACTGGACACATATTGTGGGTGCACACACATACGTTAACCCCATATTTTATGAGATTTTCATTTTTGTGTGATAAAACTACTCAATACATGTATTACTTTTCTAGCATGAGTGATGCTTAGGAACTAACTTTGTATGAATAATTTATGTAATTTATTAGGTATTAATGGACAGGAACAGTATGCCAATTTTGATCCTGAGTCTACATGTTTTATGGCTCTAAATTAGCTCAGAGGCAGTATATGGAAAGCAGTGGAGCAGACTTGGAAATGCTTGCAGCATTATATTGTCTAAGGGCAATATGTGAGCCAAGCTTGACTCTAGTACTGAAAGAGGGCTTAAAGGATGTTGTACAGAAATACTTTCTGTATATGAGCATCACAATTTAAAGTAAGTATATAAGTGAATAGGTAAAATAGTCGTCATGAATATGGGTATAAAAGGGGAAAAAGAGATGTTAGTGAAGACATGGGACAGAATGAGTGGCATGCTCATCATTTTGTTAAGCTGCATCTGTGTAGTAAGCACTATGGAGAATAATTTAGTAACTTGACAGAAAGATGTTCATGGATTTATGTCTTAGTATCTGGCATAAACTCAATTAATAAACACAAAAAGTATGATCTTATATAGTAGTCTGAAGAAGAATATCCCTAAAAGGGGTATATATAATGTGTTTATTATCAGCACTGAAGCAAGAAAAAAGCAGTATCCGTCAATGGGTGTATATTACGTTATAAAACTTTTAAAAGTTCAAACGTCATATGGTCAAAGCCATGTGATCAAACTTTTAAAAGTTTGAAAAGCTAAACAAAAAATAAACAGAAAAAACCTACCTGACTGTTTTAAGCAGGGGGCAAGCCCCCCTGCACCCCCCCAGTCAACGGAGTGTAATTCTCATTTCTGAAAAGAGATATTAGATGCTGAATGGTGAAAATGTGACTGTAAATTATATGCATTTATATGATGCTTTTATAGGTGTTGCTTTACATATACTGTGACATTTCCATATTAATAATAAAAAAGCTGTAGGTATCCAAGGGATAAGGCTTTAGTCTCAAGAAACCCTTGTGCTCTTTCCTTTTATTGATTAATGTCAAATGTAGTATGATAGTCTGCCTACAAGATGCCATGCATTGCTGTATTAGAGCATCTCAAAGGGAATAATCTTCCTTGCTGTATCCAGTAATTGTGAAAATAATGTATGTCTTTCTGCAGTCCACCTTAACAGAGCATATTTTAGGTATGGGGGGGGGAGTATGTATTTATGTTTTGTTCTATGAGGTGTGTTCATAGTGGCTTTCTCTTCCATAATCTTTCTCTGATTTTCCACAATATTTTAACATAGTGATGCCGAGATCACCATTTCTTCATACATCCTGCCCAGGTAAATATGGTCTCCAAGTCAGTTTTGGGTTCATATTTTGTTCCGTTTAGGATCTATGATGAGGCAGCAGAAAATAATGGCTGCCCCTAACTCATGAGTATGGTTCCTTTGCAATGTTTTAAAGTTAAACATTCCTCAGATCTGAGCTTAACTAGACTGCTGAAGTGCTGAAGCATGTCCCAAAACACATGGGATTCCCCACTTTTGAAGCACTTCCACAAATACCTTTGGAGGTACCATTGGGAGCACCCTATACATGAAGAGAAACCCCAGCATTACTTACATCAAGATTGTTTCTGTTATTCCTGAGATTCTGAGTCTGCTCTGCCTTTTAGTGTATTTGTTCAGTGCACTCAGTCAGGGGACAAAGTTAACTGACTGTATATGTATATTTATTTATTTATTTTACATCTGTTGACTGGGATTGTCCGACTGAGCTGAAGAGCACTTTTTCAGCGGAGGCCCACGGAGAAAACCTCTAACATATTATACAATTTTCATTATAAGTTATCATTAAACAGCAATGTTACAGTTATATCCATATGTTTAATAATGTATATCCAGATATTTGATCTTTACCATTTTGTCTCTTACGCCATCCAGGTAACATGGCTATGTGGAGTTCTTTCCTTTTCTATTTCAGAAGCTCAGACTTATTAGGACTGGCTCTGCACTGTGAAAATAAAAATTCCTACCTTTTCCAACCTAGTCAGGATTTGGAGTAATATCTGCTGTGGCTTTGCTAAGTAAACCAAAAGACCACCTGCATAAAGTGAGATCATGTCCTTCTGTACTTGAAATTCTTGCAGGCTATGGACCACAACTTCAATGCAAAGTGCAAATAAATGGAGGCACAATTTAAATCTCTGTTTCTCAAAGTGCATCTAGGTTTTTAAGAGAGAACTCATTCACTCTGACTTTTGCTTGCTGGGTATCCTACATTTTTTAATCCAGTCCACATACCTAGACCTATTTCCAGCTCTGTTCAGGATTTCCCACAGGAAGTCTACTTGGACGCATTCCTCTTCCATGAGTTGAAGAGAATATCATTATTTTCTGTGGCAGCTGATAGCAGAGGGCATTCCAGCCATGATAGTCTTGATAAATGCAGAATAGTAAGGCAAAGCCTTTTATATCCATTAATACATACATGGTACTGGTTCTCAGATATTTGTTTATGTATAGTACAGCGCATATGATCTAAGTTGGTAAATTGCACACTAAATTACCTCTCTCTCTCTCTCTCTCTCTTATATATATATATATATATATATATATATATATATATATATATATATATATAAATATATATAGCTTATATTTCTGCTGTTTTAAGTGGACATAGGGTTTGTGACTCAGCAGGCTGCATATTTGTGGTCAGAAGATCAAAGGCTGCAGGTTCTTTTCTCACATCTGGTGACTGGATGTGTGTTCTATTACTGACCAGCACTATATGGGTGTGGCAACTCTGACTTGCCATTTTTCGGATGAAAGTTTAAACTGGAGTTACATCTGCCACAGCAGGTGGTAGTTCAGATAGATATTAGAGATTCCATGGCACTTCCCAAAAAGAATTTGAGAATTTTATTTAAAAAATGTACAAATAGTAAACACAAAAGATCATCATTAAAACTTGCCCATGGCATTTTAGCATTCCATCTCTAAATATACCTTTAAACATCTTTCCTTAATCATCACACTGTTGTTTCTAAATGAAAATTACGTATTAAGATACTGGGTTGGGCATTTGACTATCAAATATCCAATAAGCAATATTTTTGTCAAAGGTTAGATGCTTAAACCCCACCAAATCCAAAAGAGAATGGGGTAAAACTAATTGTTCAAACCCTATAATTGTCTCACATCACACAATTTGTGGTCTGGTGTTTTCTCTACCTCCCCATAACCAAAAGTCAAGTAAATCATTTTTGACATACTTTGTGCTTCCTTTCTAACTTAGTGAAATATTTACAATGAATAATTTGTGAAAAAAATGTCCCAGAAGTACTGAAGCTGCCCTCATATATTCTAACCTACAGTGAATTTCAGCTTTATCTTCATATTTATTACTATGCTAAACTTTCTTCTATTCACAAGCAGGCAGATACATCCATCCCTCTCCATATAACACATCCAAGATATGTACATATAAAACCTTTCTGGTAGTATCACCCCTTTTTAATTTAAATTTCTCCAGCTTCCTATAAAAGCCAGTTATTTTAGAGATCTTCCCCAGGATTCATGAAGCTCGGCGCAAGGCCGGTGTAAGGCTTGCGCCGGCGGTGCAGTGAATAGTCGGCGTAGCAGCACCATATGCATAGTAATGAGTGCGCGCCGCAACCACAGACATGTGCGTAGGGCACGTGAGCGAGCCCAAGTAGGATGCGTCCGGAGGCGTGGCCAAGCCGGCAGGCGATGAGCAACCTAAAGTGCTGACTTCCACAGGCCGCCCGTAATAGTAACCGCACCAGCCAGGGCCCGTGGAGAATGAAACGTACGCAGACTATGCAACATAGTACCCGTCCCAACAAAACGGAGAACCAAACATCAACCCACGAAGCCCTAAGTGTACCCGTCCAAGGAACAAAGGATACGCGTAATACCGTGTCCGTCCCGCAATGCACTGTCAGTGGGCATACCCAGTGAAGGTGTACCGCAGCATATCAGTGTGCCGCACCGACATAGAAGTAGCGACATGGGCATGGTCACCAGCAGTAGTGAGAGTACACAGCCGGGTAGCCGTGTCGATATAACAACAAGAAGGAAACAAGATACCCTAAACACAGGCAAACATGTGCATAGCAACATGTACCACACCCAGCAACGTGCTCGTCGCATACACATAGGATGGCGTATGTCTAAGCGTAATATCCAGAAGCAGAACTCATGCATGCAAATGTAATACACAATAGCCCCGTCATAGCATGTAACCCGCACCCATGTACGACCGTGCACCCAACCCAGCTAGCAGCCTTGCGCAGCTACACACCTACACACAATGGGCATACCTGAAATGTGGTAAGAAGTATTGTCTTCGGCAGTGCCACGCGGGCAAATATGTACCCCACATGTTAACAACCCACCTCAGGTACAGATATCCAAATGGCTGCATGTGAATGTGTCGGCAGAATGTGTACATCCCGCATGTGGTATGGACCTGTCGAAACCCCATAGGCGTGCACACGCCACGGTGTACATAACTGTACACATCTGGACAAGGCGGTATGTTCAGCCACCGTACCGATGATTAGCTATGCAGACATGTCAAACACAACACATATAGCGGAACATCTGCCTACCAAACAGGATGCCCTAACAGGGTGCCACAGGCACAGAAGGGTAAGGTGGGACATCACATGTTGAGAGTAGCATTGCCGGACGGCCAAACACCCACGGCCAACGCAAAGGACGGAATAACATGCATATGCCTGGATGGATGGGTATGTCATAGCATGGGAATAGGCCAAGCCATCCACCATAATAGCCATGTGTACCACATACAAACAGCCAGTAACACACAGTAGTAATGCATGAAGGCATACACGACTGTGTGAATAGCACAGGACATATGGCACGTGCCAAGTGTAGATGCATGACACAAAAGTCCAGGATGGGGCCCCCTGCAAAGAGGAACATGTGCCAACCCCACCTCCCACAGATGTACCGGCAGTGAAAACACATGCCAAACACACACCAACACTACCGTCCATCCCACGACAGCAATGGAGGCTGGCCAAAGACCACCATGACGTGCGCACAAACAGGGACACGTGTAACCGTTGCCTTAACACCCCCCCGTAGGCCAAAGAATAATAGAATGGACATATGCATGTAATGCTATGAAGGATGTGTGGTAGTCCTCAGTATCACAGAGGTAGGTACACAGATACACTGTAGACAGCATACCTGCAGGTAATACAGAGTTCAATCACGTGCCACAGAAATATACACATGAGAAAGAGGATAGGGGATAGACAAGTGTGAATGGGACAAACTATGAACATAGGTTCATAGGTCCATGGGTACAGAGTAGGCTATCTACCCAAGGGCAGCCATAACCCTAGGCCATAGTTAGGATTCCTTTGCCAACCCTCCGGTCCGGAGATAAAATGCCTATTATATTGCTGTACCTCTGTCAAGCAGTGACAATGATTTAATCCCTGGGGTATATCTGCAATCCCCCATCCAACGGACAAGAACCCCTCGAACAAGGCTAGCAAGGTTCTCTGCCTCACATGTACTGTGATGTAGATCCACAGCATAGTGAGTGTCTGGGTGATGTATGTGTCACTCCAACACATCCTATTAATGACCGTGTCAAGGTTCACGTCACCTGCCCTTGTGGTTCCGAGGGATGTAGATCCAGTAGGTGAAGCATAGTCATCAAATATGGGTCGACATGGCCTCGTATGTCAGGCACAGGTCAACACTGAACAAGAGGTATGTGACTGAATGGAGCAGGAGTCCTTACAGTGGGGCAGCATAACACAAATCCCTGACACCCTGCATCTGTCTGATGATTAACCTATGGGGCCTTCCCAGCTGCTGTAGGTGTCGGGTCAGATACCCTCCGAATGGGGAAATGTACTCAATCATAGGTGTAACAAGTAATGAGTACAAGGAGACGATGACCTACCCTGATCTAGATGTGAATCCCTGCACGATCAGGTGGGCAATGTAGAAGTTCTACCGAACCACGATAGCAACGTGTGTGTCGAACGAATGGTGACTGACAACCTGGGTCCCAGATCCCTGGTAATTCCCCCCGTGCTCAGTGGACTGCCACCCATATGCCGGACAGGGGTGACCTCGTTCTTCCCGACGGGTATGAGTATGCATTACCTGGCATTTAGCTGTAGGCCATGTCCCTGACAGCAGATATCCATATCTGGGAGGCCCCTTTGAAGGATATCTGTGTCAGATGTCCGTCCCACTATGGCACCTGGTTCGCAGTCATCTACAAACAATGTCAGCCATAACACCCCTGTGTGTGCTTGTACTGTGGAAATGTAGATGTAGAAAAAGAGTGGACCCAGGGCAGAGCCCCGTGGGACACCGCCTGTGACAGGCAGTAAGTCCGACATGCTGCCAGCAACTATGACCGCGTGGGTCGTGTCACCTAGCCAGTTTGCAACCCATCCTGCAATGTACGTGTTCACATCCAAGCCGATGGGTTTATCAATGATACCCGAGGGGGGTATTGTGTTGAAGGCCTTTGCCAGGTCGAGGTAGGCTGTATGGACTGCATGACCCCCATCAATGGCCTCGGTGACTGTCCCTAAAACGTCAACCAGGATTTAAACGCATGAACTGCCCCTGACCAAGCCAAACTGGGTTGGATGCAAAGTATGCAGGTCCCCTATGTCGTCATCTACGGGCTGCAGTATGATCCCTCCCCATGTCTTTGCAGATAAGTCTTCTCATGGTAATGGGACGATAATAACCAGGGTCAGTGGAGGCACTGGCCCTGTGAAGTGGGACTACAGTCGCCGTGTGCCACAACTTGGGTACGTTACCCGAGGTGAGGCTAAGAATAAACAGCTGTCCTAACTGTGTGTCTAATTCCTCAATGAGATCGCGGAGTACACAGTTGGGACACCAGCTGGTCCCATGGATGCTGTGTTCACTAGCCTGGAGTGAGCATGTCCCACCCGTGCATTACAGAACATTCAGGGACCACAAACCGCCGGTACAGACATCTCTCCATGTGGGGGGGAGGGGGTGGAGATGTCTTCACCGAACCTGTCAGCCCGTATGTTGGCAATGTGTGTATGTTCAGTAAACTCCACATCATTGTGAACCCAGTCAGAGCATATGTGTGAGTTACCTCCCAGGTGTCCAGCATAGCAAATGAAGGCCGTATGATTGTCTGCCGAGTCCTTGGAGATATATCTGTGGAACCTGCCCCGGACTATGTCATGACAGCCTGTAGCTCTTCACATATAATGAGCAAGGGTGTCATACCTCACAAGGTGTCTGCTCTGCCTTGTAGTAGCCACCTCCTGTCATTGTACAGCTTGTGTATGGCTGGGGTACACCACACTGGATGCTTGGCATTGGTACAATGAACCACAGTTGGGTAAGGGAATGCCTGATCCATGCAGTCCTGTAGGTGCCGGTAGAAGGCATATGTAAGTGATGCAGTGGCTTGAGTAATGTTGACCACTGGCTCAGGGACCTTAAAGGAGACCACAGTAGTGTTCAGAATTGTGAATTCGGCCTTTGAGAAAGCCATGTGTATGGTAACCGGCAACACCCACAGCAACGTATGTCAATAGCAGAAGCCATTGTCCAAATAACATAGATTAACGTCGGTATTACAATATGTATTATTATACATGTATTGATATGTGTCTGCTAATTACACTTGCAAATGGCCGGTAAGACCGGGCCAAAGTGCTCGTGATTTACCTGTTATGGTGGTGTCATTCCGACAATAAAGTGGCGATACTTCCCTACTGGGACCTCTGGGGATTAAATAAAGCGGTTGTTAACCTGCATCATTGGATGTACACCATTTGGTTCCGGTTTTGGAAAACCTGGTTTCCGTAGCACTACACACTATGGGTAATCAAGCAGACATCCGCGATTGGTGAACATACAGCAGCAGTCAAAACCACTGGCCACATGGACACAGTCCGACAAGCTCTACACTTTACATATGCACATTGGTGTCCATTGTAGGACCCAAAAATTGTCCCGTACGGAATACCTGCCAGCCTTCATCGTCCAACCAGGAGAAGCGACAGTCGTGACTACGGCACAGCTAGACATATGCACCACCAGCGTGTTTAATGTCGATGACAACTGTCCATGAAATGCAGCACATATGCACAGAAATCCCCAGAGTTCCGAGTCCATAGAAGTGCGTCCACATCCCAGTCCCGCACACATGAAGGATGTGCAATGGGTACTGTCGAGTGTTGCAGTCAAGGGATCCTGGGTATGTAGAAACAGGGCTCGGTGTTGTTTGGCAGATAATCCGTCGTCCCGCCCCGTGGGAGGGATGTGGGTGTAGCACCTGCCTTACTCCCCACTAATAATGCAAAGCATCCACGGGAGAATGCTAAATGCAGGTGTGAAATGTGTACAGCCCTATACCAGTGTCCAGTAGGCAATTCTCATGGATGGACAAGCGTACGACTAAGATGGCACCCATAACTGCAAACCCGGTGGAATTACACAGCCGCAGTAAGGCATAACACAGGAAATACACATAGGGACTACAGTTGACATTCCCCATACAAAGTTGGACTGCCGTGCGAACACCGGTGTACACAGCACTCAATCTGCCAGCAACAAAATGGGGAGCACTCGCTACCATACTGCGGAACAGATGGGCGACCTGTGGAACACATACTAATGGCACACCAACAACGTCAACTAGGATATGTAAACTATGGCGTTCCCACCTATAAAGAAAACATGCTTCAATGAATACATAGGGGATCAACATGTTCTGGTGGTGTTATGTTGAAAATACAGTGACAGATATTTCCTATTGGGACGTCTGAGGTTTATTTAAAGCAGTTGCTAACCTGCATCTTTGGATGTACACAATTTGTTCTCAGTTCTAAAACACCTGGTTTACGTAGCACCACGTAGAATGGGTAGTCAAACAGACATCCGCGATTGGGGAACATACAGCAGCAGTCAAAACCACTGGCCAGTTGGACACAGTCCAGCAACATCTAACTTTACATATGCACATTGGTGTCCATTGTAGGACCCAAAAATTTATCCTAACAGAATTCCATCCAGCCGTTACCGTCCACCAGATGATGCGATAGCTGTGACTACGGCACAGTTAGACATATGCACCACCAGCGTGTTTAAGGTTGATGACAGGTGTCCATGAAATGCAGGACATATGAACAGAAATCCCCAGATCGACGTGTCCATACATGTGCGTCCACATCCCAGTCCCTCACACATGAAGGATGTGTAATGGGTACTGTCGAGGGTTGCAGCCATGGGATCTTGGGTATGCAGAAATGGGGCTCGGTGTTGTTTGGCAGATAATCCGTTGTCCGCCCCGTGGGAGGGATGTGGGTGTAGCACATGACCTACTCCCCACTAATAATGCAAAGCATCCACCGGATAATGCTAAATGCAGGTGTGGAATGTGTACAGGCCATAACAGTGTCCAGTAGGCAATCCCCATGGATGGACAAGCCTACGACCAGGATGGCACCCATACCTGCAAGCCCGGTGGAATTACACAGCTGCAGTAAGGCATAACACAGGAAATGCAGATGGCAACTACAGTAGACACTCCCCATAGAAATCCAGACCGCCGTGCGAATACCGGCGTACACAGCACTCAATCTGCCAGCAACAATATGGGGATTACTCGCTGCCATACTGTGGAACAAATGGGCGACCAGTGGAACACATACCAATGGCACATCAACAACGTCAACTAGGAAGGTCATAGGATGTTTAAACACTGGCGTTCCCGCTTATAAAGAACATCCTTCAATGAATTAATAGGGTCTACATGTTCTGGCTGTGTTATATTGACAATACAGTGGCGTATATGTCCTACTGGGCCTTCTGAGGATTACTTAAAGCAGTTGCCAACCTGCAGCATTACATTAACACCATTTGGGTTAATCGTAAAACATGGGTTTCGTAGCACAACATAATATGGGTAGTCAAACACACATCCGCGATTGGGAACATACAGCAGCGGTCAAAACCACTGGCCAGATGGACACAGTCCAACATGTTCTACACTTTACATATGCACATTGGTGTCCATTGTAGGACTCCAAAAATTTATCCGTACGCAATGTCAACCGGCTGCGATCGAGAGACCCAGATGAAGTGACAGCCGTGACTACGGCACAGCTACATATATGCACCACCAGCGTGTTCAAGGTTGATGACAACTGTCCATGAAATGCAGGACATATGCACAGAAATCCCCAGATTGTCGAGTCCATAGAAGTGCGTCCACATCCCATTCCCGCACACATGGAGGATGTGCAATGGGTACTGTCGAGGGTTGCAGCCATGGGATCGTGGGTATGCAGAAATGGGTCTCGGTGTTGATTGGCAGATGATCCGTTGTCCTGCCCCGTGTGAGGGATGTGGGTATGGCATATGCATTACTCCGCACTAATAATGCAAATCATCCACCGGAGAATGCTAAATGCAGCTGTGAAATGTGTACAGCCCTATACCAGTGTCCATTAGGCAGTTCCCATGGATGGACAAACGTACGGCCAAGATGGCACCCATAACTGCAAACCTGGTGGAATCACACAGCTGTAGTAAGGCAAAACACAGGGAATACAGATAGGGACTACAGTAGAGACTCCACATACAAAGTCAGACCGCCGTGCGAATACCGGCATACACAGCATTCAATCTGCCAGCAAGAGAATGGGGATCACTCGCTTCCATACTGCGGAACAAATGGGTGACCTGTGGAACACATACTAATGGCACACCAACAACGTCAACTAGGAAGGTTATAGGATGGTTAAGCTATGGCGTACCCACATATAAAGAACATCCTTCAATGAATTAATAGGATCTACATGTTTTGGTCGTGTTAATTTGACAATACAGAGGCGGGAATGTTCTAATGGGATATCTGCGGATTAGTTAAAGCAATTGTTAGCCTGCATCATTGGAATTACACCATCTGGGTTCAGTGTCGAAAATCCCGGTTTACGTAGCACTACATAATATGGGTACTCAAACAGACATCCGTGATTGCTGAACATACAGCAGCAGTCAAACCCACTGGCCAGATGGACACAGTCCAATAAGTTCTACACTTTACATATGCACATTGGTGTCCATTGTAGGACCCAAAAATTTATCCGTACGCAATGTCAACCTGCTGCGATCGGGAGACCCAGATGAAGTGACAGCCATGACTACGGCACAGCTACATATATGCACCACCAGCGTGTTCAAGGTTGATGACAACTGTCCATGAAATGCAGGACATATGCACAGAAATCCCCAGATTGTCGAGTCCATAGAAGTGCGTCCACATCCCATTCCCGCACACATGGAGGATGTGCAATGGGTACTGTCGAGGGTTGCAGCCATGGGATCGTGGGTATGCAGAAATGGGTCTCGGTGTTGATTGGCAGATGATCCGTTGTCCCGCACCGTGTGAGGGATGTGGGTATAGCATATGCGTTACACGCACTAATAATGCAAATCATCCACCGGAGAATGCTAAATGCAGCTGTGAAATGTGTACAGCCCTATACCAGTGTCCATTAGGCAGTTCCCATGGATGGACAAACGTACGGCCAAGATGGCACCCATAACTGCAAACCTGGTGGAATCACACAGCTGTAGTAAGGCAAAACACAGGGAATACAGATAGGGACTACAGTAGAGACTCCACATACAAAGTCAGACTGCCGTGTGAATACCGGCGTAGACAGCACTCAATCTGCCAGCAAGAGAATGGGGATCACTCGCTTCCATACCGCGGAACAAATGGGCGACCTGCGGAACACATACTAATGGCACACCAACAACGTCAACTAGGAAGGTTATAGGATGGTTAAGCTATGGCGTACCCACATATAAAGAACATCCTTCAATGAATTAATAGGATCTACATGTTTTGGTCGTGTTAATTTGACATTACAGAGGCGGGAATGTCCTAATAGGATATCTGCGGATTACTTAAAGCAATTGTTAGCCTGCATCATTGGAATTACACCATTTGGGTTCAGTGGTGAAAAACCCGGTTTACGTAGCACTACATAATATGGGTACTCAAACAGACATCCGTGATTGCTGAACATACAGCAGCAGTCAAACCCACTGGCCAGATGGGCACAGTCCAATAAGTTCTACACTTTACATATGCACATTGGTGTCCATTGTAGGACCCAAAAATTTATCCGTACGCAAAGTGAACCAGCTGCGATCGAGAGACCCAGAAGAACTGACAGCCGTGACTACGGCACAGCTAGATATGTGCACCACCAGCGTGTTCAAGGTTGATGACAAGTGTCCATGAAATGCAGGACATATGAATAGGACTCCCCATTTTGCCGAGTCCATAGACATGCATCCACATCCCATTCCCGCACACATGAAGGATGTGCAATGGGTACCGTCGAGGGTTACAGACATGGGATCGTGGGTATGCAGAAATGGGGCTCGTTGTTGATTGGCAGATAATCCGTCGTCCCGCCCCGTGGGAGGGATGTGGGTATAGCACATGCGTTACTCCCCACTAATAATGCAAATCATCCACCGGAGAATGCTAAATGCAGCTGTGAAATGTGTACAGCCCTATACCAGTGTCCAGTAGGCAATTCCCATGGACGGACAAACGTACGACCAAGATGGTCACCCATAACTGCAAACCCGGTGTAATTCCACAGCTGCAGTAAGGCATAACACAGAAAATACAGATAGGGACCACAGTACACACCCCCATACAAAGCCAGACCGGCGTGCGAATACCGGCGTAGACAGCACTCAATCTGCCAGCAAGAAAATGGGGTTCCCTTGCTTCCATACTGCGGAACAAATGGGCGATCTGCGGAACACATACTAATGGCACACCAACAACGTCAACTAGGAAGGTTATAGGATGGTTAAGCTATGGCGTACCCACATATAAAGAGCATCCATCAATGAATTAATAGGATCCACATGTCATGGTGGTGTTATTTTGACAATACAGTGGCGGATATTTCGTATTGTGACTTCTGAGGATTATGTAAAGCAGTTGCTAACCTGCATCTTTGGATGTACACCATTCGGTTTCAGGTTTGAAAGACCTGGATGTTGTAGCACTACATAATATGTGTAGTCAAACACACATTCGCGATTGGGGAACATACAGCAGCAGTCAAACCCACTGGCCAGATGGACACAGTCCAACAGGTTCTACACTTTACATATGCACATTGGTGTCCATTGTAGGACCCAAAAATTTAACCCTATGCAATATAAACTTGATGGAGCGAGCGACACTGAAGGAGTAACAGCCATGACTACGGCACAGTTAGACATATGCACCACCAGCGTGTTTAAGGTTGATGACAGGTGTCCATGAAATGCAGGACATATGAGCAGAAATACCCATATGGCCATGTCCATAGATGTGCGTCCACATCTCAGTCCCGCACACATGAAGAATGTATAATGGGTACCATCGAGGGCTGCAGCCATGGGATCGTGGGTATGCAGAAATGGGGCTCGGTGTTGTTTGGCAGATAATCCATTGTCCCGCCCCGTGGGAGGGATGTGGATATAGCACATGCCTTACCCCCCACCAATAATGAAAATCATCCACCGGAAAATGCTAAATGCAGCTGTGAAATGGGTACAGCCCTATACCAGTGTCCAGTAGGCATTTCCCAAGGATGGACAAATGTACGGCCAAGATGGCAGCCATAACTGCAAACCTGGTGGAATTACACAGCTGTAGTAAGGCATAACACAGGGAATACAGATAGGGACTACAGTAGAGACTCCACATACAAAGCCAGACCGCCGTGCGAATACCGGCATACACAGCACTCAATCTGCCAGCAAGGAAATGGGGATCACTCGCTACCATACCGCGGAACAAATGGGCGACCTGCGGAACACATACTAATGGCACACCAACAACGTCAACTAGGAAAATCATAGAATCCTTAAACTATGGCGTTCACGCTTATAAAGAACATCCTTCAATGAATTAATAGGATCTAAATGTTTTGGTTGTGTCATTTTGACAATACAGTGGCGGAAATATCCTAATGGGACATCTGAGGTTTAGTTAAAGCATTTCCTAGCCTGCACCATTGGATTTACACCATCCGGTTTCAGTTTAGAATAACCTGGTTAACGTAGCACTACATAATATGGGTAGCAAGCAGACATCCGCGATTGGGTAACATACAGCAGCAGTCAAACCCACTAGCCAGATGGACACAGTCCAACAAGGTCTACACTGTACATATGCACAATGGTGTTCATAGTAGGTCCCCAGAGATTCATCCGTACGCAATGTCAACCAGCTGCGATCGAGAAACCCACAAGAACTGACAGCCGTGACTACAGTACAGCCAGACATATGCACCCCCAGCGTATTCAGGGTTGATGACAACTGTCCATGGAATGCAGGACATATGAACAGATATTCCTAGATTGTAGAGTCCATAGAGGTGCGTCCACATCCCATTCCCGCACACATGCCGGATGTGTAATGGGTACCGTCGAGGGTTGCAGCCATGGGATCCTGGGTATGCAGAAACGGGGCTCGGTGTTGTTTGGCAGATAATACGTTGTCCCGCACAGTGGGAGGGATGTGGGAGTAGCACGTGCCTTATTCCCCACTAATTGTGCAAAGCATCCACCGGCTAATGCTAAATGCAGGTGTGAAATGTGTACTGCTCCATACCAGTGTCCAGTAGGCAATCGCTAGGGATGGACAAAGGACCAAGATGGCACCCATAACTGCAAACCTGGTGGAAACCTGGTGGAATCATACAGCTGCAGTGAGGCATAACACAGGAAATACAGATAGGGAGTACAGTAGACACTCCCCATACAAAGCCAGACCGCTGCGAATACCGGCATACAGCACTCAATCTGCCAGCACCAAAATGGGGATCACACGCTTCCATACCGCGGAACAAATGGGTGACCTGTGGAACACATACCAAAGGCACAATATCAACGTCAGCTAGGAAAGCCATACGATGGTCAAACTATGGCGTTCCCACCAATGAAGAACATCCTTCAGTGAATTAATAGGATTAATGTCAATTGACCATGGAATACACCTAATCAACATCAAAGACCCGCTGGCACCTTATGGCACACAAACCAAGTCACACATAGGTAGATGAAACAGTCAACGTAGACATTTTGTCCACGACAGGTCACATATGGTATACAAAGGTTACTTCATAGACATGTAAGCGCTTTCACCCGTAGGCTCCGTGAGACTTACACATAACATAGAAGCATCCAGGCTTTAAATATCCCCCCTTACACTTCCATTTGCTACTTTCTATGCAAACAATGAACATGTAACCACAGCATAGAAAGCACAGACGCAATGTTAACTACACACACATATGTTAACATCTCAGAAAGCATCCTATTAACACATGTATTATATGATATTGTACTATGCCAAATACTCATCAATCAAAGATCTAACAATATATATAGAAAATATGCATAGCATATCACTGTAATACAGCGGTACAGAACTGAAAGAGTGGACAAATGTGTGTTAACTCTACATCTGTACCTAAACTACATTCCTGTTACGGGGGTTTGATCCACCTGCTTCTCAAAAGAGGCCTCATCAGTGTTCCATCGGTCAGCCCTGGTGTGTGGCCAACCCTCCACCTACTAATCCATCTAAATCCGCATTCTATAGCATACCTGATGAGGTCCCCACTCTGGTATTATAACCTAGACGTCGTAAAACACCGAATGTAGACGTATGCCTTGTGATGTGCTCATAGCCGGCCGTAGGCATATGCCAATCCTGCGGCTGCCCAGGGCGCCGCACTAGTAGGGCCACCTGTCTAGTAGGTGTGTCATGTAGGTATACCAAGATGGGGGCACCATGTGTTGTGATGGTGGGCGCCATGGAGCCCTACAGCCTAGGGCAGCAGTCGATCTAAGGCCGCTGCCGTAGGAGGGGTAGTACGGTCTGCAGGTATGTGCAGACGTGCACATGAACCAGCGGTCCACAAGGATTACCCATAGTGGCGACACCTGCACAGATGGCTATAGCGGGACACACACACGGCCATGCATACAGCACAGGTAGACATACACACACCATAAATAGGCAATTACACACAAGGTGTATGGCGGTACGGGTACAGTGTCAGGACAGCAAGGATAGCTGTCTGCCACGATATCCAGCAGATGTCTTTAGGGTGTTCTGGAATACGGACGGTGCATGGACAATGAGTGGATATGCAACGTACCACAGTTCTATGTGTCAGCCATGCAAATATGCGATACATGGGAAAGACAGCTGTCCATGCAAGAGCAGCACTACGGGCACAACATAGGTACGTAGATATACAATGACAGAGATACAGATGGACACATGTGGCAGGCCCGTGAGTGTAATGTACACAGCACCACCCCACCACACCATAGCAGGGTGCACGTGGAGAACACGCTACAGAGGTCGCCAACCACAGCAGGCACACAAGCAGTACACGAGCTGCGTCTCACCATCCACAAACACAGGGATGGCGGCAGGATATGAGTGTTCTGCGGAAACCTCAAAGCCATACCCTATGAACCCATGCAGCTGGGAGCATGGACACACACACACATGTGGCAGGCATGGTGATTGACCACACCCCCACATACCCAACCGCACAAAATATGACACAGGTATGGAATGCGCTACGTGGACCACCGAACACACCACCATCAGAGGCACATGTACAGGTGGGTGACAACATCCGTAAAGGAATGGCCACTGATAGCCAAGGTATGTGTTGCGAAGCGTCTAAAAGCATGTTTATCTGCAGAGGCAGCTGGAAACACACACACACACAGGGAAGGGCCGAGAGTCGAACCTACACCTATCTACATGAACTCACTACAGCATGAAGCATCTACAGAAAGCGCTACCGAGTTTACTGAGCACAGCGCTGTCAGAGGCACCCGTAAGAGAATAGCTGGCAATAGCCAAGGTATGTGTTGCGAGTCTAAAAAGCCGCTGTCAGAGGCATACTTCTAGGCGGGTGACATCACCCGTAAGAGAATAGCTGGCAATAGCCAAAGTATGTGTTGCGAAGCATCTAAAAGCATGTTCATCTGCAGAGGCAGTTGGAAACACACACACACACACACACACACACACCGGGAAGGGCCGAGAATCGAACCTACGCCTACCTACATGAACTCACTACAGCATGAAGCATTTACAGAACGCGCTACCGCTACCGAGATTACTGAGCACAGCGCTGTCAGAGGCATACTTCTAGGCGGGTGACATCACCCGTAAGAGAATAGCTGGCAATAGCCAAGGTATGTGTTGCGAAGTGCCTAAAAGCATGTTCATCTGCAGAGGCAGCTGGAAACACACACACACACACACAGGGAAGGGCCGAGAGTCGAACCCACGCCTATCTACATGAACTCACTACAGCATGAAGCATTTACAGAACGCTACTGAGATTACTGAGCACAGCGCTGTCAGAGGCATACTTCTAGGCGGGTGACATCACCCGTAAGAGAATAGCTGGCAATAGCCAAGGTATGTGTTGAAGCATCTAAAAGCATGTTCATCTGCAGAGGCAGCTGGAAACACACACACACACACACACACACACACACACACACACGGGAAGGGCCGAGAGTTGAACCTACGCCTACCTACATGAACTCACTACAGCATGAAGCATTTACAGAACGCGCTACCGAGATTACTGAGCACAGCGCTGTCAGAGGCATACTTCTAGGCGGGTGACATCACCCATAAGAGAATAGCTGGCAATAGCCAAAGTATGTGTTGCGAAGCGTCTAAAAGCATGTTGATCTGCAGAGGCAGCTGGAAACACACACACACACCGGGAAGGGCCGAGAGTCGAACCTACGCCTACCTACATGAACTCACTACAGCATGAAGCATTTACAAAATGCGCTACCGAGATTACTGAGCACAGTGCTGTCAGAGGCATACTTCTAGGCGGGTGACATCACCCATAAGAGAATAGCTGGCAATAGCCAAGGTATGTGTTGCGAAGCGTCTAAAAGCATGTTCATCTGCAGAGGCAGCTGGAAACACACACACACACACACACACAGGGAAGGGCCAAGAGTCGAACCTACGCCTACCTACATGAACTCACTACAGCATGAAGCATTTACAGAATGCGCTACCGAGATTACTGAGCACAGCACTGTCAGAGGCATACTTCTAGGCGGGTGACATCACCCGTAAGAGAATAGCTGGCAATAGCCAAAGTATGTGTTGCGAAGCGTCTAAAAGCATGTTCATCTGCAGAGGCAGCTGGAAACACACACACACACACACACACACACACACACACACACACACACACACACAGGAAAGGGCCGACCTACATGAACTCACTACAGCATGAAGCATTTACAGAATGCGCTACCGGGATTACTGAGCACAGCACTGTCAGGAGGCATACCCCTAGGTGGGTGGTATCATCTGCAGAGGCAATGCGGCCGATAGGGAATGAAGACAGAGTGCACAGTCACACAGCCTGTTACCATCCCAAGGTGGCCGTACAGTAACATGGTAGTGCTGCAGTCGGGAATACCAAATAACTACGGAGCAGTACATCACGACATGAATACGGGATGCACCACATGACAGTATACCCTATGAGAGGGCATCCGGCGTGCAGGATGTAGGCAGCCAATGTGGCATGACAGTCACATATGAGTCACCTGGATGGTCACCATGGCTATGCAGGATGTCATTGGTCATGGCTACACGCCTAGTAGCAGACATCGGTGCCGACTGTCGTGTGTACCCCCGACAGGTGTACTGGCCATGCCTCTCACACCTAGCGGTTGCAAAGGGAAGACAGACATGCTCACAGGGTATCAACGCAGTCGGGCGCGGTGTGCACTGTACTGTGTGTCCATCTACACAGCTGCTTACTGGGCATGCTCAGACACTTAGAATCGGCACAGAGCAGACATGCATACACATGGGGCGACGGCATGGGAGGCAGACTGTGGACCGTCGTGTGTGTCCAGCCACACAACAGCAACCCGGCCATGCCACAGACGTGGCAGTTGCGAAGGGGAAACAGGCATGCACCCGGGGTATCAATGCAGTCGGGTGCGGTGTGCACTGTACTGTGTGTCCATCTACACAGCTGCTTACTGGGCATGTTCAGACACTTAGAATCGGCACAGTGCAGACATGCATACATATGGGGCAACGGCATGGGAGGCAGACTGTGGACCATCGTGTGTGTCCAGCCACACAACAGCAACCCGGCCATGCCACAGACGTGGCAGTTGCGAAGGGGAAACAGGCATGCACCCGGGGTATCAATGCAGTCGGGCGCGGTGTGCACTGTACTATGTGTCCATCTACACAGCTGCTTACTGGGCATGCTCAGACACTTAGAATCGGCACAGAGCAGACATGCATACACATGGGGCGACGGCATGGGAGGCAGACTGTGGACCGTCGTGTGTGTCCAGCCACACAACAGCAACCCGGCCATGCCACAGACGTGGCAGTTGCAAAGGGGAAACAGGCATGCACCCGGGGTATCAATGCAGACGGGCGCGGTGTGCACTGTACTGTGTGTCCATCTACACAGCTGCTCACTGGGCATGCTCAGACACTTAGAATCGGCACAGTGCAGACATGCATAAACATGGGGCGACGGCATGGGAGGCAGACTGTGGACCATCGTGTGTGTCCAGCCACACAACAGCAACCCAGCCATGCCACAGACATGGCAGTTGCGAAGGGGAAACAGGCATGCACCCGGGGTATCAATGCAGACGGGCGCGGTGTGCACTGTACTGTGTGTCCATCTACACAGCTGCTCACTGGGCATGCTCAGACACTTACAGTCGGCACAGTGCAGACATGCATACACATGGGGCGACGGCATGGGAGGCAGACTGTGGACCGTCGTGTGTGTCCAGCCACACAACAGCGACCCGGCCATGCTCACACACGTAGTATGTGCTACACGCCATCCAGCATGCAGACGGAGTGCACACACCGCAAGTCACGGCCAGGTAAACCCGTACACACGTGCAGGGTGGACACACATGCAATCACATGTACACACACAGATGACAGCACAGGCGCCACGGGTGCAGGCTGATCATGTACACACCGAAGTGAACATTGTAGCTGCTATGCCAGCACCTTGTTATCAGTGCAGCAGTATGCCTCACGGTCCAGAAACTGCATGTGACATATGTCCAGAAGACTATGTGGCGGTGTACATCCATCGTGCAGAGTACACATGCACTATCAATGATCCCACAGGTGTGATGTAGTCCACCCGTACCAGTATACACGGACAGGCGTGCTCCACACATGCCACAGGCCTGACACAGGTATGACACATGACTGCAGCTGTACCACAGTGAAACAATGTCTGGATATGTCACATATGTGGTTTCCAGGCTGTGTGCATGGACTGCACGCAGGACACATACGAGGCCTGTGATGGACCACATGCATGACACAGGCGTACGCGGTAATACACACACGAAGGGAAGGCGGACACATGTCTGTGGTATGCACCCCCTACAGGGTGTGGCGGTGTTCACAGGGACACATACCCTTGTACAGTTTGCCTGTGACAGCTGTGATACCAAACCACAGTCCATGTTCCATGCATGTTGACACACATGTCACAACGTAGCAATGCATACACACATGGCAACAGGGGATACATGTGACACGTGTAATGTGCATGGTGCAGCCATGCAGGGGTGGTGTCTGGTGTCCGTAACACAGTTGCAACCCCCTCCCACATGCATACCCATCATGGGGGCCATCATATGGTGGCATAGTAACAGCACGCATGGCAGTCTGTGTGTACACCATTTGTTTAAACACCTGTCCACATGCATGTGTGCAGGTGCTGGTCACAGGTGTGTCACACACCGTCCTACCCTGCCATGTGCATACAGTCCGCTATGTCGCCTTTACATGACAGCACTGCCATGATGCATACCCATCGGCCATGCGGGTTCGACCATATGTCACATTGCCACTGTAACCCCTACCACCACCCAAGTGCAGATATTGGCACAGCTGCCGGATACAGTGTTAGTACGCAGGATGCACCACATACCGCTGCACGCCTGCACAAATCCCATGTAGCGGGTTTGGCATTCCTAGCACCAACATGTGTGCAGGAATGTGTGCCCATGTATGCCACAGATCGGGGGAACTATGTGCCACATGCCACACATCACTGTACACCATGGTAGAGCTCTGTACCTACCTCAGTGTGGGGTGCACCGATGTGGATGGTGTAGTACACGCAACACGTCATCCCTCCGTGTAGACATGTGTGGCCACCACCATGTCGGTGTGTCGACATGTGTGTATGTCTGCTGCCTGTTGAGAGGGTGTATGCAGATATTGTGTTGTGACTGGACACTGACCACACAGGGTGAACATCCTGTAGTGGTGCTGCATTGTACAGCCCTGTCATTTCCATGGGTTTGTTGACTGTATTACCTTACTGGCCACCTGTGCAAGACCACCCCCTGTGACATTGCGCGTCGGTGCATTGTCTTGTGAGGGTGCCGACCACACAGACAGGTGTCCCCATCTGCACACAATGGTGTGTGTGCCATAGAGGTGTACGCCCCGCGAATGCGGGAATATTCCTATACCGGTACAGCATCCGACTGTCGAACACTGTGCACCACAGCTGACAGGTGACACCTGCGGTCAGTAGCCAGCACACTGCGTACAACACCTGCAGAATGTCACCATACCTGTGCTGTGTCATGCCATGTATGTGATGTCTCTGTCCACCGTAGCCTGTGGCACCGACCACAGGCGTCAGGTGCAGTATATGTGTGGACATGTGCGTCATGTACCGTGTAAGCAACGTTACACTGTATCCGGCTCCATGCTCCGCAGGTTTATGTGTGTGGCCTCTCTTCTTGCAATCCCGACTGTCTGTTCTCTACATCACAAAAGCTCTGCACCTGCTTCCATAGTATTCCCACATAGATAAAGTACATGTATACTCAATGGAGCACTACACTGTCCTAGAATCCCCTTGTGTGCCCACTTCCCTATAGGTGCCTTCTGACCCGGTTACACAGCAAATGCATTCACATCCTCTGGCATGTCGATGGGTCAATTGCTAGCGACCTCTCCTGTTCAGATGGTGAATCTGGGCGTCCTGGCCACTGTTACAGGTGCCTCATGGACACGGACAAGCCGCACCTCCCCCAATGAACATAATACATGTGACAGACGCAACTATATAGCCAGACAGGGGGCTGTGCTCTCTTCAACCATGACCGGCAAGACCACGCGGGAGGGGAAGGACACAATGCACACCACATACCCAGTGTCACATGTGACTATCGCAAATGCTAATCAAACACATGAACACGCTAAGACATACCTGGAGGCACTGTAGGACATGTCACGAACCTAACGAGCCCTCTGAAGCAGACACACAAGCTACTGCCTCCACAAGACATAGGAAATGCAACACATGGTTCCCAACGTCAGTGTGTTAACCTAGCAGAGCCCCAAAGGTGACACACACACTGCCAGACACACCTGTAATGGGTGATGCCACTGCCAGACACACCGATGTCCCACCCACCATACTGAACAAGGGAATGATCACAGTAGGCTGCCGCTGGGTGCTGGAATACGCCACATAACACACGCACTCAGGTCACTCCGCAGCATGTACAGGTATGACGCGGTCATTGCCCATGCTGGTGTCAACGACTGGTGGCATACCACCCTGGGATACATTACAGGAGACATAGAGGGCCACTCAGATTGTGTAGCCCAGGCCGGCATGTCCCTGACCCTGGGCAGTACCCCACCCTCATCAAGTATGATGCCACTATACTGGCTCAATGTGGTCACCCTTGATAATGTGCCTGGTTACCGGTGTCAGTCTGAGGGGATCCGGATTCCTCTTACCTGGGATGACATGCTTGGCATGCCAGGCCCTTCGCATGGTATGGCTGGCAGCTGTCGCCCCCGGTCTTCAATGGTTTGGCGAAGGCACCTGCCACCCCCACAGTGCTCACTGCAGGCACAGCTGGAATGATAAACCTACCACCCTACACTACAAGCCTGGAGAACACACAGGATAATACAGCTCACTGCCAGTAGTCTACGGCCAAGCTGCACACCCTCAAATGCCCACCTCAGTATGGAGGACATCGATGTCAGTGCTGTGACTGAAACATTGGTCAGGGTTGCTGAGAGCACCCCAGCACTGTCGGGTCATACCCCATATCACGCGTTCAGGACCATAACCCGGACATAACACAGGAGGAGGGGGAGTCACCATTTCCATGACGGATGCACACACCTCCATGTTGTCAGAGATGCACATAGCAGCGGGGAATATCCAGGTGCAATTAACCATGCTTAGGACTGCCCTACAGTTTGTTGCATGCTACAGACCACCCTCCCAAACCCAGGATACCTGCACAGCCGTCCTGAAGACACTGGTGAGTGTGAATGCTCTCACAACACCGTCATATTGGGTGACATCAACCACCCATACATAGACCGAGAACATTACCCAGGACACAACACCCTACGCCAAAGGTCCCAGGTGTTCATACACCTGATTGCTGTGGAACACCCATGCACCATACCCACAAGGGGGGGATGTATACCATTTCTGATCATCACACATGGGGAGGATATGCTCCACACAGGATGTACATCCCTCAATGGTGACATCAGACCGTATAGTGACTCCACTGGTAATCCGCATCCTGCACCCAACACCGGCATGGGAGACCAAAGTGACGTCCTCTCCACAGTGAACCACACACGTCATACGAATGGTGTGGTACCCTACAAGGCCTCCATGCCAGTGGTAAACACAGGCCACACTGCTGAAACCCTTACAAATGCCTTCTCTGAGCACCCCCAGGGATGTCTGCACCAAGCGATCATGATAACATCAGGACCTTGTCCACCAAAGGCAGGCACATGGTCTGGTGGACCCCAGCCATTGACAAACTGTACAACAACAGTTGGAGCTAATACATGACAGAGCAATATCAGTACCAGGGAAGGCATCACTGATTAATACCGGCGTTAACATACGATCACACATACAATCATCCAAGGCCGCTTGTGGGAGTGGTACTGCAGAGGACACATAAGACAACCATAGGGCCTTCCTTAGCTGTGGTAGGGACATGGGTGGGAGCACACAGTCATGCCTGGAATTACTCCAGAATGGTACAATGATCACTGAACCCACAGACATTGTCAACAAACCAGCGGACATGTTCCATGCATACATCTACCCCCCCCCCCAAGAGGGGATTTATCCATCCCACCAGAGTCTAGCCTCCCAAACATCTTGTATGCCCAGGAGAGATCTGATATCTGTTAAGTGGTGAACACAGCACCAATGGGACCAGATGGTGTCCCTGGCTGTGTGCTACACAACCTCATTGAGGCCCTCGCCCCACACATAAGGCCGCTGTGTCATCTTAGGCTTACTACGGGCTAGGTCCCCGCTGGATGGCATATGGCAGCTGTGGTCCCACTACACCAGGGTAGTGCTCTTATGGACTGTAGACATTCCTGCCCTATCAGCTTGACAAGCCTTGTCTGCAAAGATGTGGTGAGGTCCATACTGGGGCCCATAAGTACAGACAGTGGTGTACAGCCAATACCGGAACATACCCACATCGACTTAGTCAAGGGCAGATCCTGCCTCCCAAACCTGCTCGACCTGTCTGGAGGGGTCACTAAGGCCATTGATGGGGGTACGTCGGTTTGCACAGACTACCATGACCTGGCGGGAGCGTTCAAACAACACTCCACGTGGGACTCATGGAAAGGCTCGCCAGCGTACATGTGGAGACATATGTCACACGATGGTTTGCCAACTGGATGGAGGTCACACCACACAGGGTTTGTGTTCCTGGTGCCATGTCAGACTCCAAGCTGGTCTTGAGTGGAGGCCCACAGGGCTCAGTCCTGGGCCCCCTCCTGTTCGGCATTCAACCTTCCAATGTGCATGCAAACATAGGGGGATTGTGGCAGACAAGGTATGCAGATGACTGCACACCGCCACCATACTCAACACCCCATCTGACACGGACATCCACCTGGGGCCTCATAGAAATGGATAACTGGTGCCAGAGCCATGGCCTGATGCTACATGCCAGGGAAGGTGCAGACCTACCCAGTGGGAAGGACATGTTCGTCCCGACGTAACATGTAGGTGGTAATCCATTCAACATGGTGGACGTGTTCAGGGACATGGGTACCACACCTGTCGGTAACCTCTGTCGACACTCACAATGCCAATGTGGTTGGGAAGACATTCCACTGTGGCCACCTGGTCAGGAAGGAATCACATCCACATCAGGGGAGTTCATTGTACCCTGTACACTTCACACATCAGACCAATGATTGCGTACAATGCCACATCTGGGATGTACCTAACCTGACACCTGCAGCACTCAGAAGGACCACAAATGTTCCACAACACAGGGATAAAGGTGCTGAGACATGTGTCACACGCTGCCCGACCAAGGGGACTCCGGCTGTATACCTTCCCAGCATGTCTGCTCTGTGGTGATCTGTGCCTGACATACACGGCCATGTCCGACCTGGGTGACATGGACATGTTCCACCTCCTAGGCTCCAAGCAAACACGGGCACAGAAGCAACTGACAGAAACCTCAACACGGACATAAATAGGATGTGCTGGGGGAACAGGGTCAACGCCCAGAGACCCCTACAACATGGAAAGGATTCCCAGCCCATGTGAAGCAGAGCCCCTGACTGACTTTGTCCAAGAGTAATCATGACGTGTGGATGTGTGATCGTAGGTATGCGCCAGGCATCATCTCTGTGTCACTGCTGGACAGAGGGACAGCGGACCGATGGATGTGGTATCCTCATCCTAAGGGGTGTTGACAGCCACACACACTCTGGCTAGGCTTACACATGCCATAGGGCACATAGCCTGGTATGTACATGTGCGCCTATGTACCTATGTAGGGGTCCATGCAGGTTGCGGGTACCTGTGGTATGCTGATATTGCCAGATGTGCCTGTGGGTACCCCACAGCTACACATGGGGGACTGATAACAGTGCTCCCAGTAGGCACATGCAAGTACACCATAATTGGCATACAGGTTACCTGAACCAACATGGTGCTACACATGTAACCGCCACGCATACCGTGTACACAGATCAATGTATGCTGCACCTGCACTACATGGTATGTCTGCTGCATGATGTCAGTGCACGACCCACGTCACATACGCACCTGTCACCTGTCATACACAACCACTGCAACATACACATCGAGTACTATGCGGACACAGGTATCACATACACCTCTCACTATCTTGTCCACCCTGTGCATCAGAATATGTTTGCATAACCGTGCACCGATGGTGTGGATCACGGTGCTGCGGCAGAGGCTTCATCATATGCACAGGGTGATATGTGTGCCAGGGGCATAGGCTGTACCAATGGATGACATCATGTGTGTGTGTAAGGGCCTGTGCATTTACTGGGCATGACTGTGCAGAATGCATGTGGATGTGGTGGAGCCCTACAGTTGTGTCTGCTGTGTGTGGGTATGTGTGTACACAGTTCAGCCATCTGTGATGCCTACATGGGGTATACTTGGCAGCCCCAGACTGTACAGTGCAGGTTGTACGGCTCACTGTGTCCGCCTGCGGCCACGTGACCCGTGCCTGCCTGGGGTCGCACGGGCACTACCGGGTGGAGGTATGGAGTGGCCACTCTCCGATGACACATGTCCGCTGGAACCGTGTCCATGCTGGGACCATCCAGGGCCACGTCCATGTGGCCTGCTGTGTCCTGGTGTGGTTGGTGTAGCACCAGCTGCACTGCTGCTGCTACCAGCACTGTGTGAGTGGGCATGAGAGGTGGCACGCACACGTCGACCTGCACTAGGTGGTGTTGCTGGCCTACGGCCACGTGTCCTACGCCTCACCCCTACCAGGTGTTCCAGCACAGACAGCTCACGCTCACGGATTGACATGCCTCGGTCAAGGATTCCAACCATCTCACCTAATCTCCTATCCAGAACATCGGCAAGCTGCTGTTGAGCATTCGCCAATGACTGGATGTTCTCATTTAAGGAATGGATTGCGGCCCTCTGCAGCCTCTGCCCTTCTTGGTTCTGCCGTTCGGCACGTGCCTGTGCCGCCATTACAGTCTGAAACATGCATCTGGTGATACCAGCTGCTGCACCCTGTATGGCAGGTGCATGTCTACCAGTGCTCCTCCTACAAGCAGCACCAGCCACATGCCTGTGTGGCACATCACCAGTCATTACACTGGCAACATGGTGTGTACCCGCACCTTCTGTAGCCACCACACATTCCTGCTCGGTGCCAACAGACGCTGACTGTCCTTCCTCTATGGGCAACGGTGATGTGGTATGTGTCAGCATCTGAACCGTGTGCGGAGATGAAGGGGACATAGGTGGGATGTTATCCAATGGCACAGCTTCTGCCCGTGACGACCCTGCCTGTGCCTCATGCACATGGTCATCACCGCTAGTATCTGTGGGGACACTAGCATCAGATGGACCGCAGGAGGGGAACGCACCTACAGCACCTGTGAATACAAAGACATACCGTAAGTTACATTACACACACGCAGACACACACGCAGACACACACACACACACAGACACACACACACACACACACACATGCGGACACACACGCTGACATACACACGCAGACACACACACATGCAGACACATCATGCATGTGATATTGCAGGTGGCATGCAGCATTCCCACACCACAGCCCAGTGAATGCAGCCCAGACATTAATAGTGGTAGTATGCATACTGCCCTGGAGTGCACACTACATCAAGCAGGTGTCTTTTAGTAGGCTTGCAGTACACACATTCATGGTAGTTTGCATGCATCACCGTGATACACCGTGTGGCCATGGGCGGGTTAACAGTACACATGGCTGGCGTCACTATGTCATGTAAACCGCAAACATGTGCGGTAACATGTGGACATGTGACAATGGTGTCCCACCACATGCACCACATCATAACGGATGTCACAGTGCAGTGTTATGTGTACAGGCTACAGATAGAATGCATGTGTAACAAGGATGTCTGTGCAGGTGTGGTTGGTGTGAGCTGTGTACATAGCTGTACAGTGGGGAGTACGGGCACTGTGCCACTGCATGGCAGCAAGACACAGGTATGTTTCTGTGCGATGCGTAACCTGGACGCATTGCATTGCCATGTCTGCAACTCAGTCATGCTGTTCCACAGCACGTATATGGTAGACATTGGTGGCACCTCTAATGGCTGCAGACAGGCATTTCATTTGTCTGGTGTACCACATCAGATGTCCAGGGGGTCCACTACAGCTATGACCGCACTATGTGTGGACAGGGTGCAACGGTGACTACCCACTGCAGATGTACTGTGTGGCAACATGCCTGTAGGTATCACCCATGGCCATGTTTGACTGGTTCATGGACAATTGTGTGTGATGGGCACCGTGTACACATCCCTGTGGTGGCCCATGTGACATACACCCATACTAGTCTGAGGTGTCACATTCCCGAAGGCTATGCAGACATTGTGGATGTCTGCTATGTCGTGCGTAGGTCATGTCATGGTGTGACAATGTTGCGGACAGACCACCACGTGCATGGGACATGTCATGTGCCATGTCACAACGTGTGCACCCAATGCAGGGGCATAGGTCACAGTGGTAACACCTGTGTGCTGGCCAGATCACAGCTCACTATGTGGTACTGTGTGCGTACCGCAAAGGCATACCGATGCATACTACACATGCAGCCATTGTGGAACACCTCCACCATTGTATGCATAGCTGACTGCACATATCACACCGATGGGTTATGTGGTGTCATGCCGGTCTATACTAACGGTTGTATCTACTGTACATGGGTGGCGTGTGTGTCAGGTGGTGCAACCTGTATACCGTGACTGGGGCAGACCCAGGTGTGCATGTCATACCTGGACACATGGGGAATATCTATACACCGTATCATGCCTATTACCAGCAACAGTCTCACCTGCGACGGACCCATGTCTGTGCGACATGCCAGAGGTACCTGTATAGGGGCGACACAACAGTATACACATTATCCATTACTATCGCCACAGTAAGCACTGTGCATGTCACATCATGTACCTGTGTGTTAGCATGTGCTATGCACATGTCTGCAAACACAACGTAGCATACTGTAGTATGCAGCTTGTGTGGCCATATACCTGGCATGTGTTGCTACATTATGTGGTGTACTATGACACCCACACCTACGTCAGTTATCATACAAACATGCAAGACTGACTTACCAGGCAGCTCCAGGCTCGTTGGTTGGGAGACACCCACCTCCACGATGGCAGCGAGTGTTTCTGCATGTTGTTCCTGGGTGTCCCCAGACTGGCCAGGAGCTCCTCCGTGTGTGTGAGTGGGGGCTGGGTTGGTGGCCCACCACCTGTCCCACCTTGTTGTCTGGCGATTGCGGCACGCTGTTTCGCGTGCCGAATTAGGTCTGTGCAGTGTCTGCGGATCTGCTGGTAGGTGCGGTTGTGGCCACCCACGTTGTTCACCCTCCTGCGCAAATCCTGCCACACGTCATCACGCTGCTGTGCCTGTAGTGGCACATGGCTGAATAGTATGTCGTAGTTGTCATGGAGCAACGGTATAATCACTTCATCCTCCTGTCGGCTGAAGGCAGGCAGCCGGGAACGTGGCATTATCTGTAAGACATAATGATGTTGACAGGTCACATTTACACTGCTGTACTGGCATACTGCTGGACATACATTGCTATGACATGTACAACATCTGCACAGTAATCTCTGCGATGCATCATGGCAGTGACACAGCCGACGTGTTGCCATCACACCATTAAGCAGTGGGTCTCATATCATATCTGTGTGTCACCTCATCACACTGTACATGCACCATGTTGATGTTAGCCTGCTGTGGACATGTGTACCTGCCTGCACCTGTGTCCATATCAGTTGGCACAAGTCCCCATGTGACAACAGTTCTACTGTTCACCTGGATGCTGTGTATATGTCACTAGGCATCCCGTACGCAGCCATTATGAACATCAGCGGTGGCACTGCACACATACACATGGACACCTGTACATGCATGTGTTGTGCCATGTACATCCACACAGCACTGTACGGGTGTTGGCCAACCTGCCACGGCTCACCTGTGTTGCACATGTGATACACATGGGACAATGTGTAACCATGTGACATTAGCAGGAAAGGTCATGCATAGCATGTGCGCACACACGTTGTCCACAGCAACACACAGCACCTGTAACACCACAGGGTGCATCACTGCCACATTACTGCTGTGGACGGTTGATAGTGAAAGTGCCTTTTGTCCATCGCACCATGTAGGACTGTGATAGCACGTGCAGCCTTGCTGGGCGGAGCTGCATGGTATGGCAGGGTATGTCACATACATGGCACTGGGATGTGACCCACCTGGGGGTACTGATATTGGCAGGGTGGCTGTCCATTCCATATGTCATTGCTATGTGTATATGGACATTACACATGTCTATCATCATGGTGTGGACACTGGCCTTCTGCAAGGTAGGCTGCACGCTGCTTGGTGGGGGTGTGTCTGGTGCATGCAGGTATCGCACATCCATGCATACACATTAACCCTGACAGGTGCTATGTGCTGCGATATTGTTCAACACAGTGCTGTATGTGCCCACACACTGCTATCCCGTGCACATGGATGGTTGCCTGGCCTGACATGGGTACCACATATGTCTACATCCAGTGCCTGCTGCCACCCCATGTCAGCTGGTGCACCGCGCCATCCCTCCCACGGTAACGTGGTGTTGGGCACAGCATAGGTATCCATGTATGGGGACAGGGATGTTCACATAGCAGGGGCACTGATGGTATCGTCGATCTGACCATACACGTATGACGCACCCCTCACACATACAACCCATTCAGTATGTTGTTCGCAACACTGACACAGCTATACTGCTATGCCGGAGACATTCCCAGACGTACATACACAGAGGCGTGCACATCTGTCTGTGGCATGGGCTAAACTATTGGTGTGGTTCGGCACATAACGTGTTTGAGTGTGGCTGGCGCAGACCTACTGTGCACATGTCTACACAGTAAGCCTGTTCTACAGTAGCCAGCGGTGATGTGCTGTGCACATATCAAATCTGCACATTGTGTTGGTGTCTGTCTGTCCACGGGCCAGTGGTGGGACACACAGGGGTATTGGTGAACATATATGCATGCAACCCTGTACTGCTGGACTGCTAGCTTCTCGGGTGCTAATGTGTCATAGACATGCACACCGTACCCGAACAGGTGGTAGTGGGTTGCCACCCATACCCATCTCCTCTTGTGGGTTGCTATCATCCAACACCCTCTTTGTATTGTATGTTCAGGCTATGCACCTGTGTGGGGCATGTGGGCATGCAATGCAGTACTGCGTGCCTTTGCACCCATCGCAGAACATGTCACACAGGTACACTGGCAGCTGTACACTTCACAGCTTGATGACGGCACAACACATGTTGTACACATGTAACACATATCCTGTGGGACATGGTCAAATGTACAGGCATGTCCAACAGTCACGTACCACTGCTACCCCTACATGACGGCTATGCAGGACATGTGGCGGTACAGCAACTGTCACATGTACACGTGCAATGCCCCCCTACCTACATGGCGTGGTACTGCCTGTGGGGCATATGCGTCTGCATCCATGCTATGGCCATAGATGACAGTTGTACATCGATATGTGCAACATACCTCATTTGGTGTTCTCATGTGTGCATGTTCAACATGTCTACGCATTGTTTGTGTCTGTCACACAGTCATTGTTGTACATGGTTTACATGGCAGCCATGGCGTACTGTGTGTGATTCCAGGTACTTCATTGGGATACCAGCATTGTACATTATCACGGCGTATTCCAGCCATCACGTAGCCGTCCTAGCTGACACTGTTATCCAGCCAGTAGGAGGTGTTCCACCATCTGCACATACGTCACACAGTACGAGGGTGGCTGACACCCATTCTGGGGACAGGGTTCTGACCGCTGTGGATGTGTGTGATGCTGTCGACGACCATGACTGCGCCTGATGGTCACATCTGGATGTGTAACATTCACAACACACACCTACCTTCACGTAGCAACACATCATCCACAACAATGGACATTCCTGCCAGAACACTGTGTGCAGTATGTCTGTATGACCACTGCAGGCACCACTGGTGGCCCCCAGCATGGCAGCCAACAGCACCAGTGTATATCCCGTGTGACCATGGGTTACACCATTCACAACACACCTGTCTCAGATGACCCTGTTGTGGATCACAGTGCAGTTCCACACATCATGTTACACTATACATCATGCACTGATATGTTGCGGACATGTGAACGGCTGTGCAACTCAACATATGCACACATGACACATCACCTGGTACAACATGTCTGTCTTACCACACGTTAGTGTGACCACCCTGTGATGGCATTGTACAGGCTACGTGGACTGGGACATGTGATGGCTCAAAGGTATATTCACCCTCCGGGTGTGTGTCTAGCCAAGTGTACAGTAGGCAGTGGTCTGAACACAGGGATACTGTACATTGGCCTACTCTGTCACTGCGACTGTTGACTATGCTCATACTGTACTTATACAGGCATGTGGTATCTGACCAGTATGACAGTCGTGGTCGACCACACTACTGTGGCACACATGACCTGCGGACATCTGCCTAGGGTGTGGAGCCCACATGTACATCTTCACATGCTATGCTGCCTCTGCGGCGGTGTCACATGTCTGTCTCCAGCAGGGCTGTAACAGGCAGGCATGGCATGCAGTAATGTGGGACAATGCTTGCACCTTCCACTGTGCTGCACACAAGCAAGGCACGCACACTAGTGCACGCCTGACATTTATCTGCGGTGCCTGGGACCTGCCTCCATGCTCTGCACAGCACACCTGCAAGTCCAGATTGTACACGGATCATACCTCCCAGGCACATACCTGGACTGCAACACACACAGGTGAGGGTATCCCACATCACACAATGTTTTACACACATACTGTATATTTTCCGAACACAATGCATCGTAGGTACTCCATGTTCGGATACCCATGTTTGTGACCGCTAGACACATTGTAACACGCAACAGAGGTTACACTGTACACCACAGGTTACATGCTGGCTGTGTTGTCATACTGTACATTGCACCTCGGACAGCTGCTACTGCCATGTGCTGACAGCAACCCACACTTCCCTAGTATGGACTCCCATGTACCCACACATGCTTGGCCATGCACTCCACCTGGCTGGGTGACACATTACACAACACATACCATACCTACACTACCCTCGGCATGCACGATACCTCCATGTGTCTGCTGTGTTAAACCTGGGGATATCCCCCCTCTGGTAGATGAACATATATGCTTCACGGCCCTGCTAGCCGCACCCTGGACACACACCCATCGCAGCATACATGGTACATGTGCTCTACAGCCGGTACTACTGACGTCTGCTGACGGGGGTTGTTAATGGCATGGCATCCCGGCAGATGGACAGTGTACGTGACTATGCTGACACATATCACAGTGCACTTCCGCAACATGTACGCAATGGTAGGGACCATGCTATTCCACACAGAGACATGGCGGTACTGGCCTTTTCACAGACGCCACGGTGGTAGTCATGTTCCATGCACATCTGCTGTATGGGCACATGTGCAGGCTGTTGCACGGTGGGTATATTCACATGTGTGGGGTGCATCACTTGACAGCCATGGTGGGTCCTCGTGGTCCATCACATGCTCCAAGGCTAGCTACCTACACATGACTGCCGCACATTGCAGTGTGGGCCCTCAGGCAGTGTGGTGGTATGTCTGTGTTGTTTGGCTACATCCACATTCGATGTCGCGTACAACAGTCACCCAGGCATTGCTGACTGAGATAATGTTGGCAACATGCCAGGCAATGGTGTACCTACCAAAAATACACACTCTCACTCACTACAGGGTTGCAATCCATACATGGACATCGCAGTGTCCCTGTGGACACATACATGGTACTGCCATGCACACGTTATGTCCTAAGACACTGTCCCAATGTCACCTTCCGATCTCCCTAGCTGTTATGTCCCGCCAACCTGTTTGGTATGTGTCTCCACAGCAGCCCACTGAATTAACTGCTAGCCTGTTCTTGGACATTGTGTACCTTGACCACCACACTACCGCATCTATCGCACTACACATGGGTGGTACTGCATTGCACGTGTGGGACTGCATTCGTACACCCATGACTGGACCATTCAGTATGGCACTGGGGCACGTCCTCACATCGTGCTTCACACACTCATTGATGACCTCCATGCCTTTACTGGCACCCTTGTTGGGCCCTGTGTGCCACAGCACGCCACATACACATGCTGGCCACCTGTCATACCATTGCATGGGTGGTTGGTGTGGTACAGAGGGTAACAGATCAGACATTGTCCCCACATTGCCCTTCAGCACCATTCCACATTCTGGTATTGGCAATGTACACATCCACCGTCACATCATACCCTGTGTCTCAGGATGTTAGGCTATATGAATCCTGGACAGGACACACAGTGGTGCATGCATATCATGCTACCTACTACATGTCAGGTACATGTGGCATTACACAGTCCTCAGTCATGTGGCCCCTCATGTTCACTATTTGCTTACATACACAACATGCTGTCACAGAGTACTGTCCATGCCTAGATATCCCACATCTACATACCTGGCACCATTGTAGCTCCACCAGCTCATACTGATAACAACTGTACAGGTGTCGGTGTGGCAGATACATCGTGTGGATGTCATTGTGTCAGGATACATCACACATGGTGCATGCACATCACCTTTGCATAGCAACAGTCATCCACTGGGTATCACATGGATACTGTCCCCATACATGCATATCACATTGTACATGGTTGCTGTACACACACATGCCCCACATGGTGCTGTGGTTGCCGTATTCCACTGTGGCATGGGTACACATCTGCAGGGCCACACATATCTGTACTGTGTGTGTTGCTGGTACATAGGTAGCCATTGTACCTGTGCCATACACACATCTACACACGGGCAGGGTTACAATAACACATTCGTGGTGTACCTTCCACAATGGCTACGACTTTACATGGCACGGCATTATCATGCCGTGATGTGTACCAGGCTCAGACAGTTTACATATGCGGATGACAGACGGGGAACACATCTGTACTCATCTGCGTACCACATACACAGGGGTGTCATCTACTCTGACATGGGCCATGTCCTCTGCATTAGTGATGCATGTAGTACTCGTACATGGCAATTGCAGTGGGCGGGGTGGATGGAGCACTCCTGCATATGTGCACACATGCCACATTGCATGGCCTGGGCTTCTGTGTTACTTCCGCAGACACAACACACACCATGCTGTGGAACGTGGGTCCTGTGCACATCCCACAGGGACACACTGTGGCACTGTTCATGTGATAGCTCCCTTGCTGATGGGGTGACACATAGTCATGGTACCACCACAGCAGCAGTACTGTGTAGACATGCAGTTGACATCCACCTCTGCTGTTCAGTGGACACTACCATGGGGAGGTGACACTACTGTGTACACTGCACATGTGTTTATACATGGACCTGCCGGACTTCATTGTTGCACACATTGCACCTGCTACAGATCGTTTGGACATGGTTACTTGGTGTTCCTTCCATTTCGGGTGGCTATTCTGCTACTACTCTGTCCCATATGTACAGGCCATACGTATCCTGTTAGTGTACATACCACTAGGCCATACCTCCATTATGCATGATATGCCTGTGATACTGTGTATGATGTCTGTCATATCCACCATGACAGCTTTACATTACACATACTTGACATAGTAACCCCTACTGCGAGGCATACGTGCACGTCGTGCGCACATTACATATGACATCGACGGTATATGCCCATACACATGTGTGCTGTGACAGTATACATACATGTCCTATCCCCTGCTGTGGCACTTCCTTGTTGGACATCCACTGCCAGCATCGGCGTGGGGGCTGGCATTGTTCTGTGTTATGCCCCCCTGTGGCAGCCCCTGTGTTATCCTGGCTGTGTACATGATGTCCCACTGCTGTGCACACGGTGTCCACAGTCGTTGGTATGCTCAGCGGGATAGCACTACATAACCACCTTTCACCACTCTCTGCTTTATGGACAAGTATCCTTACTTACAAACACCGTTCACATACAGTGCAGCTTCGTCATACACATCATGCGTTACACACCAGTACATCTCGTGGGTTCTACATACCTTTACTGTGTTTCCTTCCGTTTTTCATTGCGAGTCTCGCTATTGCGTTGTCTCTCACTCGATCCGTTTTTGATTTGTGGTTCGGTATGAGCATACGGTTTGAATATCCTAGGAGTCATCCTTATATCCGTCGTCACCTGCGACATGTGGGTTCATCACACCAATAGCTGTTCCTCGGTGTGTACTTGTGCGCATATCACCTGTGCATCTACTCCATTCGTACAGTACGCGTCGTAACTAGGGCATGGTTCATTCCTCGCCTGGGCGTTGGTTATTTGCACTACCTTCGTGGAGATGGTCTGTATTGTGTTATGTTATGTGTAACTGCAGCCGCTATGTGTGGCATCAGGTACATTTTGCAGTGGTGTTAGCCGTGGATTGTGTGTGTTGGGTATGGTATTATGTTCGACATGTGGGTGTCCCTGTCCTGGCGGCGTCTGTCGATGGCGTTTTGCATTCGGATGTGTAACATAGCTGTTGTATTCCTTTAAACAACGGATGCAGGTATGCATCCGCTGCTGATAGTGTTTCCCACGCGAGATGTTGTGGTTATGCCGCTGTCATTGACTGCCTGTATGTTTGTGCTGCTATTGCGGCTTGTATCCCTTTGATATGTGCGATGGGGAATATCGGAGGTTGTGGGTGATGGGTACGGGTTGTGGGCCTTGCATTTCTACATACACGGTATGCTTGTGTGTGTGCTCCATCCCTGCCTGGGGAGCTGGCAGTTACCTGTCTGTTGTTCTGGGAGTGTAGGTTGTGTTGATGTCATCTGGTGTCGGTATCGCCTGCATGTGTGCTTCCTGCATGTATTCCTCCGTCACATCGGTAGTATATCTGCGGTTGTTCGTACGTGCCGACTATCCCTTGGCATTTTGTCCCGGATATTTACAGTCATTGTGGTCCTGTACTTGGGACGGCCTGTATGCTACTGGTTGACACCTATTCGGGTGGCGATTGCTTGTTTGACACTCGTAGAACACACAGCGGTGTTTACGGGCCGATACGTAGCCACGATCAGTACCGGGGTAGCACATGCGTATTTCCGCGGTACATGACTATTGCTGTGTAATGTTGCCGACGTATCGTTTTGCAATTAACATATCGGTGTCATACATACGGTCATGATTTGTACATACGTCCTTTGCATTTCATGTTGGCTATATTCCTGTGGTACATTCTGGGACATTTTCGCTTTGCATCGTTTTACGTCGCCACGCACCTAGCCAGGGAGGGGCTCTCAGTACTACTTTGGGGGTACTGCTGTACATACGCCTGTGGTTCCTATACTGTATGCCTACACATGTTGTTCCACTCCGCCTGTCACATGGCACCAACATACACATTTTACAGTGGCACACACATTACACTCGCACAGCGGAACACACGACACCCTCACCGCACACATACACATACTGCGGCTGTCACAGGGACGGTTGCACACAGTACCTTCATGGCCCGCATCACCGGCGGCGGTGTCTACCTCCACCCTCATATCCTCATAATATTACCCGCACATGTACTGTTACTGTACCATGGCCTGGCGATCATCCCGACTCGCGATTATGCATTTAGGTAGGTTGACCTTTCCATGGGTGGCGTTTCCTGTTCTGTCAACCCTCCTGGATACTCAGGTTGTCGTTCACTATGTTTACTATGTACAGATATCGCGTCTTACTTCTCTGTCACCTTGCATCCCTCTGATTCCCTGTCTTACCTGTTGTACTTTATATATGTGTATGTGTACATATATTTCTATGTGTGTAATGATATCTATCTCCATATCTGTATATGCACATATGTACATGTCTATATGTATACACCTTGCGGCGAACATGGCAGCATACAGCAACGCCGTCTGCTGTAGGACCCGCATACGGTTAAGGTGTTGGCGTTCCATGCTCCGCTGGCTGTTGGGTGTGCAGTGTTTGGGTGCTGCCTATGTTGGAGTCACACATGGGACCACCCATACGGTACACATTACGGGTGGCCATGTTTGTGTGCCGTCCATTTCACTGTGTGTGCAGGTAGGGAGGTGTCAGTCCATGGGGCCTACGCTGTCAGAGTATGTGCTATACGTTTCCTCTTTGCCAGGGCATAGGCATATTGGGTACGCCTCTGTCTGCCTACTGGGGCTGGCACAGTGTGTTCATGGCGCTGAACCCCCTGTGCCTGTGCTTGCCTTGGCAGTTGCGGTGGGCTTTGTGGCCCTTCCCCATTATGTCCCTGCAGCAGCTGTTTCCGCAGGATCATATTATGTAGCATGGCACATACTATGAATATGTGGGCACATGTGCCTGGAGAGTACTGCAGGGCTCCACCGGATGTATCCAAGCACCGGAACCATGATTTCAGCATCCCAAACACATGCTCTATGATTATTCTGGTTTGTGCGTGTGCCTCATTATGGCATTCTTGCATGTGTGTGTGTGCATTTCTGATGGGAGTCATCATCCACGGCTCCAGTGCATAGCCAGCATCCCCCACAAGGTGGCCTTGTGTGATGTCCCCCCTGGTGAATACCTGATACAGCTGTGAGGCATGCCAGATATGGGAGTTGTGGTAGCTTCCAGGGCTGCCAGCACACACATCCATGATAATGCCCTGCGCATTGCACACGACCTGGCAATTGATGGAGGGGAATCCCTTGCGGTTTATGTAGCGTCTACCCTGCTCCCCAGGTGGTGACTTGATTTGTATGTGCGTACAGTCTATCGCACCCAGTACCTCCGGGTATTGTGCCACATGGTGGAAGTGGTGCATATTGCTAGCCAACTCCTCCTGAGATCTGGGGAAGTATATATACTCATGGGCATGTCGTAACATGGCATCCAGAAACTGGTGTAGTACCCTGGATGCTGATGCCTGTGAGATGCCCATTATATCCCCGGTTGGCCTTTGAAAGGTACCTGTAGCCAGTATTCGCAAGCTTACACATACCTTTGTGTCCACTGGGATGGGCTCCCCTCTGTTGTTTCTTGTTCTCAGGCGTGGCCGGCACAGCTCCGCTATTTGCTGTAACGTGTCCCTGTCCACCCTGTAACACTCTACTATCTCCAGGTCTTGTAGCCCCTGGTAGGTTACCCTTGGTCTGAACACTCTCCTTCTCCTCTGAGGCCTACGGTAGTTGTCGGCACCCTCCTCCGCAACTCCGTCTGTCTCTGACACATGCTGATGTATCACGGCCATGGCGGCACCCAACATATACATTTTAAAAGTTCCCCGTGTGTTTACACCTAGAGTGCGGCGTTTGGGAATACGCGGCTGTGTGTTGTGTGCATTCACACTTTATACTGTTGTGCTGTACACCCAGTGATGTCATAGGGTATGTCTGTGCGACCATATCTGTGGATTATCTTCCGTGTTTTACCGTTGGCACTGCAACGCTGTTGCCTTTGGTGTTGCATTACACTTGCCTGCATTGGTTTAGCTTTAGACCTTACCTTACTGTTTCTGCACATTGCGCATACTATTTCCTGGATTGCATCCTGCAGAGCCCTGTCATGTGTCATTTCTGGAACATGGCATATCATGCATTTTGTCTTTCGCCGCCGTTATGCTACCTCTCTACTTGGCTGTGCTGTATCGGTTCTTCACTCTTTGCATTCTGCTACCTCCCCTACTTTCTTTGCATTCATATGCCTCCCCTATCCCGTTTTGCGGGTTTCTGCAAGCAGAGTTGTCAGCTGCCGCCAATTGGCCTTCGTGGGTTGATTGGTGTTGATTGCTCATTATGACTCCAATTACACTGCTTCCGCATTTCCTCATATTCTCCGCATCACCTTCCTGTATCCGTTGTTGTTGACGGGGCGGCCGTCACATGACTGGGTTAGGGGAACGTAGTCATCCTCGTGCACATGCATCTCTGCGCGCATTGTGTGCTCTCAGCGCAACTATTTCCCCACACGCCGGTCCTGCTGCTGTGATGTGCATTGTACAGCCCATGTTTGCTGAGCTCCAATGTGCTTCCTCCTACAGTGGCACACCCCTCTGCAGTTGACATGTATTCCCTCTGGGCCACTCCTCGGTGTATTACCGCTGCGCCGTTTGGTGCAGCCTTACGCCGGCGGGGGTTTTGCGATTCAGTATTATCTGCCTCATTTGCATGGCATTGACTACTAATTCATAGTTACGGCGCCGAACACTGCCGCCACTCCTTGGCAACCCTTGCGCCGTGGTTGTGGCTTTCCATGCATACTATGGTGTATTGTGGCTGTGAAGCTGATGTGTATTATACTGCTCTTTTATGACATTGTCATATTATTTCATTGTTTAGCACCTTCCGCGGACATGTCCTGGGGTTCTGCTGTGGTTTCTGCGGACATACCATTTATGTCCTTATTTACATTTTGTGCATGTTTTCTTTTGACATTCTTGGTGTCTTTCGCCATTGGCATGTTGCAACAGTATGATACCTGACGTTGACAGCCTTCCGTTACTCCTATGTCATGTTTGGGTATATGTAAACCGTTTTTTTTTGGTTTACATTGCTGTGCCCTTATGCTACGCCTGTGCCACTTCGTGGATCGCTATATGCCTTCATTTGCATGGTGCAACACCGCACATGGGGTGTTTAACATACCTACGCCGGAGGCGGCGCAACTCAGGCGCACGCCGGTAGTGCACATGGAATTGGATCGTACCTGAATCGCTTGGCGGCCATATCTGGCGTTGTAGCGCCTACGCTATGTGTGCGCCTGGTGCAAGGTTCATGAATCCCGGGGCTTGTCTTTCACTTACATTCTTTTACTACTCTTTGAATTTTATGCCCTTTCAGTATATCTGATTCAACCAATTTTTTCTGTCAAAGGTATCTTAACAAGACTTAAGATTTTCCTATAAAGAAAAGAAAAAAAAATATTTTTGAGTCTCTTGTTTGGTATTTTTATTGTCTTATATTTCATAGCGCTTGACATTAGCATTGTTTTTGTATAGTAATTAAGAATTATGCAATACCTTGACACTATGCAAGTATTTATATTTTAGTTTTGTATTTGGGTTACCTAGCTATACTGAGTAATCTGGCTATTTTACCTCTTATGGATTTTTAAAGGTTGTCAGACTACTCTTTGGAGTAGATGTAGAATGTAGGAGTTGTTTTTGGTCTAAATGAATCCATTCTTTTGGGGTATTCATGGTAGCCTGATATCCTCAACATGTTGGAGACTGGTGATTGTTTGGAATCATCAGGTGAGAGAAGAAGTGCTCATTTAATGCACTTCCTTGTCATGGAGGAGAATGTTGGGACTAGATTCAGCAGTCATTGTGCTAATGGAAAATGCTAGCTTGACAGGGGTTTTCCCTATCAGGATGTGGTACATCGGAATCCAGATTTCCCAATGCAGTTTTTAATCAGGGCCTGTTCTACTCAGGCTATTATTTGAGTCATGTTGCTTAGGCCCAGCTCACACCAGAACAAACCAGGTATTACCTCTGATTTGCTCCACACAGTTATTCTGGCAGTTGCTATGGAGACATGGCTTGATGATAGTATAGGAACTCATCTTAAAGAGTCCGTCCTTCCAGGCCTCCAAATTACTCAAATGATAAGCCAGTACAGTACTGGTGGTACAGTAGACATTTCTTTCTCCTCAGTGCATAACTAAGCCTGGTAGATGCCGGTTCCACTAAAACTTTTTGAGTACATGTTGTGACGAGTGAACTGCAGATTTCTCCATGCAAACCATCCACCCAGATACCTGGGAGCTTTTCAGCAAGATTTATGGATTTCCCCATTCCTTTAGTGTGTCATTCTTCTTGGTAAGTCATCTTGGATACTTTTAATGCCTGGGTTAATGACAAGACTGTGAAATGACCATGGAACTTTTTTTTTTATAGTGTTTACCTAACTCAGGTTGTTACCACTGCCACATGCAAGTCTTGATATTTATTGAAATTGGTGTTCCAACCTGGTCTACAGACCAACGACTTGGCGATAAAGTTGTCTCTTGGGCAGATCATCACCTGGTTAATTTTAAGCTAAGGCTTACACTGAGCTAGATCTGATGTAGAGCTGTCCTGATATAGGGCTTTTTTTTAATATTGATCGCAGTGTTTTCATTCCCAGATTAATCTAGATTCATTAGTCATGACTTACAATAAGGCTGTGATAGATGCCAACATACTGCAATGCAGTCTGGGCACATGCAAGGTCTACCACATACCAGAGACAAAGAAAGTATGAGATCTGGGTGAAGCAGAGACTTGGATAGAAGTTATAGTGCCATTGGCAAAGAATGACCCTAATTACAGACAAACTCATTAATCAACATAATAGCAGTCTTGTGTAAAAAGATATTTTAAAGGTACTTTACTTGTCCAGTAAGATTTCTCCTTCATATAACCATCCAGCTCTGCTATTTTGGTTGGTAGGCAGGCTGTGAGGTCCATACAGCCATGTCACTTGTAGAGCCCTTATATCCCCTAAGTGTGAGAAGCCACATTTTTTGCTGGTGAGGTTGCCAAGATCAGGTAGTACTTTACCAAAAGTGCATCCTTGGTGCATTGTCTTGAGATTGGTCTAGAGTTACTTGATTTTTCCTGAGTTGAGTTTAGCTACATTGACTAGGATAACGGTCACCTGCTCATATTCACAAGCATAGTTTACACTTCCTCAGATATACTGACTTGAGTTGCATTTGCTAACGTTTGTTTTCAGTGATATTATATGTATTCATATTAGTGAGTTTGAGGTTCAGAGGGAAGTACTTTAGTATTTTAGTTGCCCTGTGGGCCATTTTAGACATAGCCAATTTCCCTTTCAAAGGTAAGACTCAAACCCTACACCTTCTGTCTATGAGGTAAACATGGTAACATAGCTCTCAATTGTCCAGATTTTCACAGAATTTCCAGATTTTTGATTCACATTTTGGTCCCTTTCTCATAAAGTTTTAGTTTTCTGGCAAATCACTGGGAAATTATTCAGGATTGAGGTCAGAAAATAATGGTAAACATATGATTTTCAGACTTCATATCTTTCAGAAAATTCATGCTAATGCAAAACCTTTTATTCTACCAACCTTTCTAAATTTGTAAAAGCAATATTTAAAGAGTGCCCCTAGTTTGGGCTCTTTGGCCCCCCATTATCTGTGGCTTTGTCCAAATTTCTTGCTCTAAGAGGTTGTGAGGTATGCACCTTAACCATTAAACCAACAAGAAGTTCATATCACTAGACTGTTGGTATTTTCAGCTAGTACCATAACTAGGGTGTGGCCAAGGGGTCAGCTGCCCCGGGTGCAAACTACTAGGGAGCATGATTGGCCGTGCACCATAACTGCTGATCAGGCATGAGCATAGTTCTAGTATTCATTTCAGCAGATGTAAATGATATTGCAGCTACTGAAACTGTAGCAAGAAACTTGCTTCTTGTTACAATTCAGAACTGTGGAAGACCTTTTTATTTTTAATTTGACTGTATAGGATGCCAAATGACCTAGCTACAGCTATGATTTCAGCGAGTTCCAATTCACTAAAACCAACTTGTTGAAAGCGACTTAATGTGAACTGTAAAGGAAGTTTTGTACCCCAACCAAGTGGGGAGACTTCTTCCAATCATAGACTTCTGTATACTTTAGCTACATGGTCACATAACAGAGTAGAAAAGAACAAACTTCATTTGTCTCTGAAATCATTTTTCAGTGAGTTTGCATTATACAATTGACACGTTATTTATTTGGTTATTTATTTATTTATTGACATTTGATTACTGGGAAAGTCCGACAGGGTAGGTGTTCATTTTCAACAGAGGCCCAGGGAGAAAAACTCCAAAGTGTTATCAAAACATTTGAAGAACAATACTTTTACAATCTTCAAAAATAATACAAAAACATTTAGTTTTTGTATTATTTTTGAAGAGGCAACATGGCGCATTCATTCTTTCCAATAGCATATAGCTTATGTCATCACATAATCAGGTGTTCAAAGCTCACACTGGCTGACGGTAAGCATTGCATGTCCTCCTGCTGTTGTTCATGAATGATATCCACAAGTATTATAGAATTAATAACTGTGTGGTGTGGGAGGTTAATGCACTTGTTTGCAGGTGCAATATTCTCAGGTTCGAAATAGGAGACAGGTGTTTATTTCCCCATCCATGTGAAGCAGAGTTCCTCCCTAACCCAATTCAACTGCAGCTTGGCAATTGAATGGGAAACTGGAAATTCATCCCTGGTTTGGCACCTATGTCTCTAATGGACACAGGTAACCTGTAAATGGCTAATTTCCCAGGCCCATGCTTACACTTATCAAGGGTATCAGAACTTATCAGAGATTTGGGATGCAAGGCTAGGCTTAGTAATCACCTAAAATTTATAGGTTCATAGGTTCATAGGTAGGTACTAGGCTATCAGCCCAAGGGCCTACATAAGCCTAGCCAGCAAGGTTCCATGGCTTACGCCACCCAAGAAAGTTATTTTCCTGTGCTACAGTTTAAATAATTATACCAAAGGCACACTTTGAAAGTATTGGTTAAGAATAGATACAAATTAAATGATAGCTATTTAATATTTAGACAAATTTTAGTCAGTTTTAGAGAAATTAAATATAAGTTAGTATAATACAAACATGGATTAGAATATGAAGGAGAAAAAAACAGGCTTATGGCATATTGCGAGAAAGTCAGGGAAGAGAAATTGATTGAAGTAAGGAAGTGAGTGAGAAGAAGAAGGATTAAGTAGGTACAAGTTATGAAGAGTTACTTGTTTATATTTAGGGATATTGTTTATCCTGGGGTTGACCAAGAACAGAGACAGATTTTGGTTAGAAAGTGTTTCAAAATGATGTTAAAGGATTGGAGGGAGGGTATTGACCTGATGGATACAGGTAAGGGTGCAGTGGTGGGTTCTGAAAGGGGTATTTGCTGCAAATTTAGCCACTTTGGTATAGCGTTGTTCAGGTTTTGCTTTTTTGTGATGCCTGAAGGTTAAAAAGGATGAGAGTGTCATAAAGTAGAGAAGGGAGGAGGTAAGTAGTGGCAAATGTAGCTGTAGTTGTGTTAGTGAGCAACTTTTTGGCTCTATAAAGTATTGCTAGCTTTTGGTGAGTTCATTTTATACAGATTTGTATACTCAGGTCAAATTTAAGATTATCATCCACTATCATCCCTAATAATTTGCTATAAGAAGTGACATTAATGGTTGTATTATTAAGAGAAACATTTTTAAATTTTGTTTTTTCATGAGAGAGAAGATTTGGGGAAAAAAAGAAGCAGTTTTTTTTTGGGGGGTGCAAAGCCACATTGCAGTGGCTGTTAAGCTTCCTCGGTACATGCTGAAAGATGTTCAGTTTATTGGTTCATAGGTTCATAGGTTCATAGGTTCATACTAGGCTATCTGCCCGAGGGCATTTACAAGCCTAGCCCATAGTTTTGTGGCTTACGCCACCCCTTTAGTATGGGGAACTATACCCATTATTTTGCTGTGCCTCTGTTGAGCAGTGACACTGAGGTAATCCCTGGGGTATATCTGCGATCTCCCATCCATTGGTCAAGATTTCTCTTGAACAAGGCCAGCGAGGTGCTCTGCCTCACATATACCGGGATTTTATTCCACAGCATAGGGAGTCTTTGGGTGATGAATCTATCCCTCCAGCACGTCCTATTAATAGCCGTGTCGAGGTTTAAGTCTCCCGCCTTGTGGCTCTGACGGATCTAGATTTTTGAGGTGAAGCATATTCATCAAATCTGGGTTTGACATGGCCTTGTATGTTAGGCAAAGGTCACCTCTGAGCAAGCGTGGCGACTGAATAGAGCTGAAGTTCTTTCAGTCGGGCAGCATAGGACAGATGTTTGAGACCCTTTATCCTTTTGGTGAGGAACTTTGTGGCCTCTCCAGCTGCTGCAAGTGTCGGGTCAGATACATTCCGAATGGGGCATTGTACTCAATCATTGGTCTGATGAGTGATGAGTATAGGGAGACTATGACCTCCCTTGATCTAGATGAGAATCCCTTCATGATAAGGTGGGCAATGTAGAAGGTCTTCCTAACTACTTTAGCTACATGGGTGTCGAATGACAGACTACTATCAACCTGGGTCCCCAGGTCCCTGATAACTTCTTCTGTACTCAGTGGATTGCCACCTATTTGGTAGCTAGGGTAACCTTGTTTTTCCCAAGGGTATGACTATGCATTTTTGGCATTTAACTTTAGGCCATGGCTCTGGCACCAGTTATCCGTTTCTGTGAGACCCTTCTGAAGGATATCTGTGTCAGATGTGTTTTCTACTATGGCGCCCAGTTTGCAGTCATCTGCAAACTTTGTCAGCCATAACCCTCCTGTGTTTGCTTGTACTTCGAAAAGTAGATGCCAAACAAGAGTGGGCCCAGGACTGAGCCCTGTGGTACACCACTTGTGACAGGCTTTGAGTCTGACATGGCGCCAGCAACTCTGACCCTGTGGGTTCTGTCACTCAGCCAGTTTGCAACCCATCTTGTGATGTATGGGTTAACATTTAAGCTGATGAGTTTTTCAATGATACCCGAGTGGGGTATTGTATCAAAGGCCTTCGCCAGATCGAGGTAGGCTGTATGGACTGCCTTTCCTCATCAATGGCTTTGGTGACTGTTTCAAAAAGTCAACCAAGTTTAGAAGGCATGATCTGCCTTTGACAAAGCCAAACTGGGATGGATCCAAAGTCTGCAAATTCCCTATGTCTTTATTTATGAGGTCCATTATGATTCTCTCCATGGCTTTGCAGATAAGGCTTGTCAAGCTAATGGGCCGGTAATTTCCAGGGTCGGTGGAGGCACCGCCTTTGTGAAGTGGGACCACAGTTGCAGTGCGCCACTCCTGGGTACGTATCCAGAGGTAAGACTATGATTAAACAGCTGTCCTAGCTGTGGGTTTAATTCCTCGTTGAGTTCGTGGAGCACACAGCCAGGGACACCATCAGGTCCCATGGATGCTGTGTTTTTGCTTTGGAGAGAGCAGTTCTCACTTGGGCGTTGGAGATGTTTGGGGGCTGCAATCGCTTGGTATAGATATCTCCTTTGGGGAGGGGAGAAGTTTGCACTGAACCTGTCAGCCAGTATGTTGGCAATGTCTGTAGGATCAGTAATCTTCACATCATTTTGAACTAGTTCTGAGCATATCTGGGAGTTTCCTCCCAGGTTTCTAACATAGCTAAAGAAGGCCTTATGATTGTCTTTTGAGTCTTTAGCTATTTTTCTCTCAAAATTTGCTTTGGATGATTTTATGAGAGCTCTTAGTTTTTACTTATAGTGATCAAGGGTGTCTTACCTTTTAAGGATTTTGCTCTATCTTGTAGTAGCTTCCTCCTTTTGTTGTAGAGTTTGTTTATGGCTGGGGTCCACCAGACTGGACGCTTGCCTTTGGTACAAAGAGTCTTTGTTTTGCTTGGGATTGCCTTATCCATGCAGTCCTGCAGGTGCTGGTAGAAGGCATTTGTAAGTGATTCAGCGGCTTGAGTACTGTTTTCCGTCGGCTCGGGGCCTTAAAGGAGACCACACTAGTCTTTAGAAGTGTGAAGTCGGCTTTGAGAAGTTCTTTACTGTGGTCTTTTTATTTCAGGTGGGGTGGGATGAGGACCTCCAGCGAGATTAGTTTGTGATCTGATCTCACCAGTGAGGGGTATACTTCGGTGTTGAACATTGTGCTCCCATGTTCGTGATGATGAGATCAAGTATGTTTTCTCCTCTTGTGGGGATGGTGACTAGTTGTTCCATGGCATTTGAGTTTATGAATTCCAGGAACTTTTGGGCTAGGGTGTTTGGGCTTGAGTAGTGTTCCCAGTCTATATTAGGGTAATTGAAGTCACCTAGTATGATGGTGTTTGGTGATACATTTATCCTCTAGTGTTTTCAGGAAGGCCATGTGAGGTTCCTGAGTTTGTGAGGGTGGCCTGTAACATGCTACAATTTGCAGAGCAGTCTTGCCTATGGTTAATTGCACCTGGATGGTCTCCGATGCATCGTGCGTTGCCACCAGTCTTGAGGTGTGGGTGTCTTTGATGAATATGGATACCCCCCCTCCTTTCTTGGTATTGTCCGTATTTTGGGGCCGGAACGCATGATAAGAGGTAAAACCTGATAGTGCTGGGGTGCTCTCAGGAGCCTTGAACCAGGTTTCTGTCACTGCACAGACATCGATGTTCTCCATACTGAGAAGGGCCTCGAGTGCGTGCATTTTGAGATGCTTCCATTTTAGGTGGTCCAAGGTTAGTGCATATCAGAGAAAGAGAAAGACATTATATTGTTTGCCCATTATCACTATTTCCCTGTGATGTAGTGAAATTGGAGTGGTAATAACAAAGTAAGGGGGCATGGTTAATGCAGGGGGCTTCCCCTCCTGCAAAAATCCTTTTTTGTTTGGTATCACACTTGTTCATAAAGTAGTGAACTCAAATCCTCACATTCCAAGTATGTGTGTTCTCAAGCTCTCATTTTCAAGCTTTTCAGATAGAAAGTACAGTTGTGTAAAATCTTACCACAACAGTAAATGTTCCTGCCTTCCCCACTGCAGTATTCATCAAGTATGGGATTCTCTGCTGTGGAAGCCCAACATCCGGCCAGTCTACCAAAGCCTACCATTGCTTTATGGTACATTGAATGTCACCCAAATGCTCCTCTTGTAGAGTAGGGCATAAAGGTGTCATTCAGACTTACTGATTGCCCCAGTTGGAACACCAATCCAATGAAAACCAAAGAGAACTTGCTTCCTGGGAGGTCTAAATTATGGACGTCTTTGAGAAATTGTTTAACCTCGCATCTAGAAGCTAAAGGAGGAGATAAAGGCAGACAAGCAGAGATAGTGATAAGTGGGCCTTAATAGAAGAGTAAGCCGCCAATACAGCCTTGAGCAATTCACATAGATAGAGAATCAAAGGAACATCCAGAGAATGGGTCCAGGTCACAAGATAGACACCAAATAGAAAACCTCTTCCATTTAGATAAGCAGGATTTCCTAGTAGGTAGTTTCCTGGCCTCCTGCAGGACCTGCAGCATGTCCTCAGAAAAAAGGTGCCTATGAGGAATCAAAACCTTATCACCCACAGTGTCAGTTGAAGCGTGGACAGGTGGGGATGGATGAGAGATCCCTTGTCTCATGTGAGTAAATCCACCCTGTGAGGTAGTTTGTGATGACTGTCCTTTGCTAGATGCAGTAGTAGAGGGAACCAGTGTTGTCATGGTCAAAAGGGAGTTGCCAACAACATTTTGGGAGCATCCTGTTGAATCTTGAGCAGGACTTTCTGAAAGAGAGGAAGGGGAAGGAATGCATAAAGATGAAGTTGATTATTCAGAGGGGAGGCAACCCCCTGTGAAACATCCATTCATGGGATTGAGTGAAGGATTTGCTCAAAGTGTCTGCCACAATATTCTGATCTGAAGGGACATAAACTGCCTGAAGAGTCAGTTGATACTTGACAGTCAGATCCCATACCAGAAGTGCCAACCGGCAAAGAAGGTAAGATCTTGCTCCCCCCGTTTGTTGATATACCACATAACTGTGGTATTGTCTGTGAATACCTTGAAAGGCCCTGGAGAGAAAAGAGGATGAAAGGCTTGACGAGCCAGTATAAGAGTTCTCATCTCTTTGACATTAATGTACTCCTTCTTCTGATGAGGCAGCCACACTCCCTGTACCTTCAGGAAGCCAAAAGTTGCTCCCCATCCCACATCCGGAGTGTCTGTGAACAGATCCTGAGTGGGAAGAGGGAGATGAAAAGTGAGCCCTGGATTCAGAGACAGCTGCTGAATCCACCAGAGAAGTTCCTTCATGAGACAAGGAAGAAGAGGAACTGTAAAGTCTAAAGGATGCACATGTTGAAGCCACACCAACTTCAGAAACACTGGAACTTCCTCATGTTGAGTTTGGCCAGAGACAGCATCGGAATGGTGGAAGCCGAGAAAGCCAGAGTCCTCAGAAACACCTTGGCTGTAATGGAGGCCATTTGAAGAAGAGTTTGAAAGTAAGAAATATGAGTTAAGGCCTTTAGGGGAGGCAGGGATGCCAGCATTGTCACCGTCTGAAGCCTACAACCCAGAAAGAAATGATCCTGGGAAGGAATCAGAGAACACCTTTTGAAGTTTATCATGAACCCCAGGCTCTGAAGAAGAGAAATGGCAAAATGAAGATTTTGCAAAAGGATCTCCAGAGAGGATGCCTGAATCAGCAGGTCATCCAAGAAAGGAAATATTTGGATCCCTTGAAGCCTGAAAAAAGCAATCACAGAATTGAGGCATTTGGTGAACAGTCTTGGGGCTGTAGAAAGGCCAAAGGGCAAGGCACAGAACTGAAAATGCCGGGAAGCAACAGAGAAATTCAAAAACTTCCAGAAAAGAGGACAGATCAGAATATGGAGATAAACGTCCTTGAGATCCAGAGACATCAGAAAGGCCTGATGGAACAAGAGAGGAAACAAGAGTCTGAAGGGACAACATCCAAAAGGAAGGCACCTTCTGAAAAGTGTTTAGCTGAGAGAGGTCTAGAATTGGTCTCTAGGTACCCTCTTTTCTTGGCACTAGAAACATTCTTGAATAAAACCACTTCCCCTTTTGGGACACAGGCACCTCTTCAATAGTACCCTGAGACACGAGATGTCAAGGAACCTCTGGGAAAAAAGGAAGTTGTTCCAATAGATGCTGAGAAATGTCCATAAAAGGAATACAGGATATCCACTCCATGAAGTACCCCATATAAATGATTGACAGAACCCAATAATACTGACTGATTCAAAGCCAAACAGGAAGAGAAAGAGAAAGGTGAAGAGAAAGAGGAATATGGCTGGGAATGGGTGGATAGCCAGACAGTACTTGGTTTGTCAGGAAAGGAAGGTTTGTGAATCCCTGCAGTCTAAGTGGCCTTAGCAGGAGGAGCCTGCTTACCACCCTTTTTACCTTTAGCAGGAGGCCAAGACTGCCTAAGAACAAAGGCTGGCTTAGAAGGGTAGTTTCTCTGACATTTAGGCACAGGAGAAACAAGCACATATTTAAGCTGCTGTAAGGCCTTCCCCTTGTCCTGAAGAGGCTTAAACAAACCAACAGCTGCTTCCCAAAACAAAAGTTTATTATCCAGAGGAGCATCCATCAACTTAGCCTTAATATCATCAGGTAAAGGCTGAAGTCTAAGCCAAGAATATCTCCTCAGCACAGAATCAAAAGCAGCAGCCCGAGAAGTGGCATCTGCTGCATCATAACTACATTTGATAGAATGACAAACTATTTGAGAGAAAATCCCTAGCAAGGAAGGAGCAGAAGATTTACTTGCAGAGTCTGGAAGATCAGAAAAAAGTTGACAAGCCTGAGAAAGAAGAGCCAACACATACCTAGATATATGGATCTGATAATTAACTGCCTTAAAAGCTAGGGTAGCACAAGTATAAACCTTCTTACCCAGCCTGTCCTTGATTCTACTGTCCTTGTCAGAAGGCAGTAACTTGGACAAAGGAAACAATCGAGATGGTTTATCAGAGGCTACAGACACCACAGGGGGTCAGCAGCAGGACATTTGAACAAAAAGGAACAATCCTCAGGCACCCTATAAAACCTATTAGGTTTCTTGGGAGCAGGGGGCAGAGAATCAGGCACTTTAGAGGCATTGGAAAAAACATCCAGTAAAGCAGCCAAAACAGGAGGAATGCCTATACGTTTAGGAGATTCCATCTGCAGTAACTCATAGTACCTCTTATGGATATCAGAGACCTGAGCACAATCCCACTTAAAAAAAATCCATCATCCTAAAGATTGTGTCCCCAAAGGAAATTTCCTCAGAAGGAGTATCAGGACTATTAGATTCCTCCTCCTCTGATCCATAGTCCAAAGGATAAGGAATATGAGTAGAATAAGTAAGGGATTCCTCATCAGAATCCAACTCTTCCTCAGAAGAATTCAGTTCTCTGGGCCTTTTAAGTGGAGAAGAGAACCAAGGAGGAGCAGAAACCAAAACCCCCTTGAGGAGGCCTTAATGACAGTAAAGCATTAAATAAACCCTGAGTAAAGGCCTGCCACACACTTTGTCGATCCCTAGGAGCAGAAAAAACATGTTTAGTTTTCTGTTTCTTTTGTAAAGCAGCATTCGCCCTAGAAAACTGAGAAGGCTCTGATTCAGGACAGCATATGATAACCATAGTAGGAACTTCTTCCCTAAGATAAATCTGTAGAACCCTCTTTAACCCCTTGGAAAGAATCAGCCATGGTTCCCCTGAAAGTCTGAAATAGATGCCTGCAAAGCCTCGTCGAACATGCTGCCTGCCAGAGCCTCACCAGCCTCCAACCCAGTCGTGGGAGAGAAATCTGACAACACAGCCAGACGAGCTTCTGGGTTTGTAATAACCTCAGGCGAAACACCTGGCAGAAGCTGGACAGCAGAAGATGCCGGTCTTACCTTTTTTACCTTCTTCCTTGATGCCTGACCCTCAGGGTGGGAAGTTTCTTCCACTGTATCTTTAGCAAGAAGCTTAAGACGCTATTTCTCAAGATACAATGAAAGGGAAGAAAACCTACTACAAAGGGTTTTTGGGATGAAAGCTTGACAAACTGATCAAGACGTATGGTCTTGAGAAGCTCCTAGGCAAAAAAGGCACTTATTGCGGTGGTCTTTATGGGGAATCTGTCTCCCACACTGGCATTTACCCATCCTGGATGACATTAACCCAAAACAGCACAAAACATTCAAGAAAAAGAACAAAACCCCAACTGGTTACTTATCTGCAATGGTGAGGACTTCAGCAAACCGGAGTAATACCAGAATACCAAAATGGAGTAAAAATGGCAGAAAATTGATGTAGGTAAACAGACCGATGGTTAGAAACAGCATTTGGACTGGCGGTAAAGAAGTTCTGAGGATGGTATGCCTGAACATCACCTTTATGCCCTATGCTATGTGTGGAGCACTGGGTGATGTTCAACATACCTTAAAGCAATGGTAGACTTTGGTAGACTGGCCAGATGTCGGGCTTCCATGGCAGGGAATCCCATACGTAATGAATGCTGCAGCAGTGAATGTAAGGACATGTAGTATGTTACAGGCTCATCTGGACTGCCTGCAGACAGTGGATCCACATCAGGTTGATAAGATCATGAATGGTCATCCTTGCATTCTATCCATAATGGCTGGATCCTGGTTCAACTAGGCTGTGTAATACTTGTCTAGAATCACTTGTCTTAGGACTGTCCTGTCTTCTTTGAAGAGTTTCTTTCCACCTCTTTTAAAAGAGACAATGATTACTCCTATTCTCAAGAAAAAAATATTTAGACCTGAAGGTCCTCAGAAATTGCAGCCCCCCCCCCATCTCAATCACTCCTTTAATAAGTAAGGTTATTGAGAATGTGGCATATATGCAACTGTGCTCCTGCTTAATATCGCATGATCTCTTTGACACATCAGTTTGGTTTTAGATCTTTGGTTGTAAATGACCTACTTATGGCTAAAGATCAAAGCTTATATTTTGTCTTGATCCATGGTTGTATAGCTTGCATCTTATCCAGTTGCAGAAAGTGGTGTCATGGGTTAACATCTCTGGTTGTCACCCTATGGAGTGAAGTATGTCACTAGGTTTAGTTTTGCGTCATTGTGTAAATGCTGCTCTGTGGGTGGGCATTGAAGGAAGATGTATTTCTTATCACATACATGTAAAAGATACCTAGTTTGCTTCTTTTAGTCAGTATCTGTTGCCTAACTTTATTACTCTAGAAGTGATTGGGGATTATCCTTCGGTGGATGACAGACAGAGAGAGAAGTTTAGACCATCTATCGCCCACTATGCATCTGTCACACTTTCCTCTTCTTTCATCCAACCTTATATTATAGGTTCATAGGTTCATAGAAGGTTACTAAGCTAACAGCCCTAGAGGTCTTACAAACCTTGCTCCAATTATTGGTGGTTAGGTGTGTGACGTTCACAGAGGTAAGGGTCTATGGTAGTTAATACTGACTTCTTCTGTCCAGGAGGGACATGGGTGCCACCCCAGGAGTGAATTTGCAGTCACCTATCTGTTGATCTAGGTTGTATTTGAAGAAGGTCATGGAGGGGCTCTGTTTCATGTGAATTGAAAGATTATTCCAGGGAACTGGCAGTCTCTGGGAGATATATCTATCTCTCCAGCATGATCTGTTCATGTCACAGGCTAGGTTAAGATCCCTGGAGTGAGTGACCGTTCTGCAGTTTGATTTATGAATGTGTAGCATTTCCATCAGTAGGTTGTATTTGAAGAAGGTCATGGAGGGGCTCTGTTTCATGTGAATTGGAAGATTATGCCAGGGAACTGGCAGTCTCTGGGAGATATATCTATCTCTCCAGCATGATCTGTTCATGTCACAGGCTAGGTTAAGATCCCTGGAGTGAGTGACCGTTCTGCAGTTTGATTTATGAATGTGTAGCATTTCCATCAGAGCTGAGTCAGAGACTGCCCTGTAATCTAGGCACAGGTCACCCCTTAGCAACCTGAAGGAGACAGAATACAGTAACAGGGTTTTCAGTCCTTCCATTTAAGAGTTGTTTTGTGTACCCTGCAATTTCTTGGTGAGAAACCTTTGTTGTCTCTCCAGTTGTTGGAGATGCCTGGTGAGATACATGCAAAAGGGAGCACTGTACTCAATTACTGGTCTGATGAGGGCTGAGTATAATGGACTTGTACCATCCTTAGATCTAGATGTGATGCCTTTACTTATAAGATGTGCCACATAGAAGGATTTCCTTACTACTGTGGATATGTGATGGTCAAAGTTCAGATTGCTATCAACCTGAGTACCCAGATCACATACCACTGGGTCTGCTCTTAGTGGTGTGCTGTCTGTAATGTAATTAGCAGGGATGTTAGCTTTCCCAAAGGGAATAATAATGCATTTTTGCATTTAGCTTTAATCTGTGGTTTTGGCACCATTCATTTGTCTGCGTTAATCCTATCTGTAGTATATTAACATCATTGGGGGACTCAATGATTGCTCTCAGTTTGTAATCATCAGCAAACTTGGTCAGCCACAGGCTGTCCAAGTTTGCCTGGAATTTTGAGAAATAAATTCCTAATAGTAAGGGTCCCAGCACAGAAATGTGTGGTATGTCACTGGTGACTGGCCATTTACCACTTTGACAGTATGTGTCCTGTTGGTGAACCAGTTGGCTACCCATCTTTTAATGTAGGGTTTAATTCCCAACTGGGAGAGTTTCTCTATAATACCTGAGTGGGGGGTTGTAATAAATGCTTTGGTTAGGTCAAGATAGGCAGTATGCACTGTCTTTTCCTCATCCAGGGCCTTGGTGATTTTCTCAAAGAAGTCAACCATGTTTAACAGGCATGAAGCTGAGCTGTGTTGGGTCCAGAGTTTGAAGATTACCTATGTCCTTGTTAATAAGGTCTCTTCCTTTTTTAATTTCTACAAGTCTTTTGGGTTTCTAATACCATGACGTGAATGGACCCCATTTCTAAGTCAAAGTATTATTCAAGTTCATGAAATTAGTATTGTTTCAATCTTTGATGTTAGCCAGAAGTGCTCTTCACAGCACCAGCAATGTGCCCAGCAATGACTCCTTCTGCAATTCATATGGAGTTACATGTATCAGTAACTTATTTAAGTATGGTTGTAAATTCTTTTTTGTAAGACCCGTTGCTCCTACTACCATTGGAACTGTCTGGGTATACTTTTCCACATTGCTCTCATTTCTGCCTGCAAATCCTTGTGTTTTATGACTTTTTGTCTCTCTGTAAGTAAGACATTCTAGTCACTGGGTGTAGCAATTTCAGTGATTAATGCTACTTTTACCTTTGTTTCATGGACTACTGTATCTGGTTTCTTCACATCTACTTTTTGAACTGATGGGTGTTCCAATGTGATATAAACTTCATCATTTTCTGTAATGCTTTCTAGCTCAAGTTTCTAGTGTTTTTCAGCTACTTCATTATTATAATGTTTGCACAATCCATAAAACAACAGTCTTGCAACAGTCTTGCCACATTATTATGCCTTTCAGTATACAGTCCTTCTGCCATTAGTATATCACAACCAGGAACAAGATGTGTGACTGTTTCCAATTCTGTTTTACAAAACCTATATTTGCCTGTTTCTCCTACATGTAGCATGAGCATTGTAAACCAAGGTGTACGTTGTCTACTATCTTGGGCCGCCAATATTAACCTTCTGTCTTTTGGTTTAATTTCACCTCTCATTACCCATTGCTGTGTTCGATCCTGATCAACATGAGGTTATTCCAAGAGTTTTCTATACTTACAACTGTATTTATTCATTTTGCACATTTCTTGCCTTCTCAGTTGATCCCTCACCTCATATTTTTATTTGTTTTTTGGCACATTTAGTTGCTGCCTGATTTTTATCTACTTCTGGTTTCATTTCCATCCCTACTTTACGCTTCTATATGCTTCTACTAAAGTAAGCAGGGAAGTCATGTTAGACTTTTTCTCCTCATGTTTGAGAACTATTACTACATTTGGGTCTTGTGAGGTTAGCAGATATGTATGCAATCCCATGATTGCAGGTCTATACATGTAATGAATTTCAAGGATGCCCATACCTCTTTCATAGCAGGGTATAATACAGGCTTGGTATATACTGACTTTTACAAATCATTTGACAAGCGTGAAGCATCCTTCTCATTTTCTTGTCCACTGATCCAATGCCTTTTGGGCCCAGTCAATCAATCCAAAACTGTAGGTTAGGACAGGAAGCACAAATTGGTTTATAGCTTGGACTTTGTTCCTAGATGTCAACTATGTTTTTAGTATTAATTTTAGTCTTCTAAAATATTCCTAAGTTATTTTTTGTTCATGTTTTATTGTTGATCCTTCACATTTCCCAGATATTTAGACACTCCCTCTTGCTCAAGTTCTGTTATATCATGTTTCTGTTCCAAACTGATGTTTTCTTGGTACTCCAGCTTTCTTGCTTTAAAGGTTGCTTTTGCACATTTATCAAGACCAAATGACATTCTTCTGATATCATCTAAAACTTTTGACCACTTGCAGTTGTGCTTTCAGTTCCTTGTCTGATGAACTATACAGTTTTAAATCATCTACAAAAAGAAGATGAGAAGTCCTTAGACTGTTGTTTTCTGGGATCCCAATTGTAGCCATGACATAATCTGCTAAGTAGACAGCTTAATGGGTTAAGAGCAAGATAAAAGAGCAGCGGTGACAGAGAGTCACCATGGAATATCTCCCTTTCAATTTTTATCCCTGGAATACTAATTTGTCCTTTATTATGGCTTAGCTGAAAAGTGGTCTGCCACTGTTTCATAGTTGCTATAACATAATTGATCAGTGTAAGATGTAGCTTATACATTTTTAAGCACTCTTTTTTATCCATGAATGTGGGATACTGTCAAATGTTATTGTAGTCTATCCATAACATACTTAGATTTTTTCCCTTTTTACAGTTCTCCATTATTACTTTATTTAACAACACATGATCCTTTGTTCCATATGACTTTCTTTTTTTACCCTTTTGTTCTATTGCCATGATTGAGTTTTCTTCTAAATGACTATAAACTCTGTTGACATCAATTCCAGTGTATAGTTTATACATCATCAGAAGGCAGGTTATTGGTCTAAAGTTTTTAGGGTAGCTTGCAGGTTTGCTCTTAAGTAGGAGCATTGTTTTTCCTCTTGTTAACCAGGCTGGTGTCTGTTCGGGGTGCGCATATAAATAGTTCTTACTCATGACTAAATCTTCATGTAAAGATGTTAATACTTTTATCCAGAAGTTAAGTACTGCATCTGGGTCTGGAGTTTTCCAATTAGGGGCTTTTCTTAACTTTGTTTTAATCTCTCTGGCCGTTACTTAATCCCATTTCATATCCTGTACATTTGAACTTCTTATTCTTTCTTTTACTTCTTCTGATCATTTAGCATCTTTGCTATGGTCCACATGACCTTCATAGAGATTTGTCTAAAATCTATCTATTTCTTCTTTTTTTTTTTTTTTTGGTGGTGTTTCAGTTCCTTTTGCCTTGCTTCCCAATTCTCTATAAAACATTTTTGGGTCATCAATAAGTGGCTTATTTTGAACTTTTTCTTTATATTTTATGTGCGTATCTTCTAAGTTTTTCTGGCTATGCTGATTATCTGAGTATTTTTGTTGATCTGTTCCCTCATCTATACTCTTCTAACAGTGACATTGCTTGTCTTAATTGCTTTATAGTTTTCTCTTTTCAATACTTCCAGGATAGCATTTGATTTATCCCCTTCCAATCTTTTATTGCCTTGTGTTTTTGTGGTAAGACTTTATCTATTATTGATTTAGCTCCACAGTAATATATACTATTTACTTCTGTTATATCGCATGAATCTCTATGAACAGTTCTAACTACTGTGTTCATTTGTTTTAGCAGTTAGTTTTGGGTTTACTTATGGTAGGTACAGCAGCCTCTATGCAGCCATTGACATGGTTGTACATTAATTCTGTGAACAATTCTGCATAGGCTGCTGTGTTTCCTAGGTTTGGAGGAGCACTGAATTTTGACAAACTATCACTTAATAAAAGGTGGTTTGACATTAAATAGTTCCTAACTTCCCCTGAGTTTACTGGGGTTACCGAGCTGATTTTAATTTCAAAAGAGACAGCTTTATGATCAGACCTTACCAGGGAACATGTGACCTTGGGGGGTGGTGCAGCGTTCTTCCATATTTGTGAGTACGTGGTCCAGTATGTTTGAACCTCTACTGGGCATATGCACTAACTGGTTAAGGGTGTTTATATATATATATATATATATATATATATATATATATATATATATATATATATATATATATATATATATATATATATATATTATAAAGTCCAGGATTCTCTGTACCTGCAGATTTGGGGCCATGTAGCATTCCCAGTCTATAGAAGGGTAATTAAAGTCCACCACGAGTAAGGTGTCAGTTGAATGGTGAGTGTCTCCAGTATGCCCTTTGAGTTTCGTGGGACATAGAGGGTGACCTATGGCTCACTAGGATATGGTATGGAATTTTATCTATGTTGACCTGCACATGGAGAAACTCCTTTGCGCCAATCTGTTTAACTAGTGTAGAGGTATGCTTGTTGTTGATGTATATCAAAACACCTCCATCTTTAGTCCCTGTCCATACAGCTACATGGGGGTGGGTACCCATGTGGTGGAAGGAATCATCTTCTAATTAGTGAACAGCTCCAAGCATTCTTGTTATACTCCTGCCCGACAGTGTCACAATATGGATAAAACATGGAACTTATATGTTGTTTGGGCCGTGATCACTGGTTTATTTATTTATTAATTTAATAAAATATGTCTGTGGTTAATTTCTGGAGCTGGGTTATGTTTAGTTCATTGGAACCAAGTGGCTTTTCCATATCTTTAGCACAACAGCACAAGGCTACACCAGATAAATGGCCTGCTCCACAGGACAACCAACAGAAAAAGTATAAAATGGAGCAGAATGAAATGATGGCCAGCAGTTATAAAAGTAAAACATCTTTAAAGAAATCCAAACATAAGCGCTTCCACAGTTACACAGACTGCTTCTTCAGACGATACTGTTAGTCAGAAACCTTCATCCCTTAAATATACTGCTTAACATTCAAATGCACTTCCTCATTGCTTGTTGCACATTTAAACACCATCATTGCTACCGTAAAAACAGCTAGTACTAAATGCATATATTAAGACTAGTTACATTCAAGGCTATATATTAAAATATGTAGCTATAACCACATGATCTGTTTAGTATATGTATCTATACAATATGTAAATGACATATAAACAACCTATAAAAAATATTTTATTTGTAAAAAAAGTGTTACCCTGTTACCTCACCAGTATACACACATTGTTTAATATCCTATTAAAAGTATGATATCTACGCAGAGGTCTAGCTTTCAGTATGGGTTTGATAGGGACCTTGTCATTCAAACCACTGTCACTATCAGCTCTTAATTTAATAATCCAGTGGGTTTCATTTGTTTGTGTCTTATTTTTAACATTTCCACGTCTCCCAGCCGGTCTAGTTTTTTCCATAACTAGGAAGTGAAATTTGTGTGTGTCCCCTTTGTGAATGGCATGTTTAGCTAAGGCATTAGTGGTGGTTCAAGTATTGATATTATATATATGTTCCCTTATCCTATCATGTAGTCTCTGATCAGTTTTGATCACATAGAATGAGCCACAGCTTATGCAGTGGGCTAAATAGACCACATTTGTAGTGTAACAGGTGGCTGCAACATTAAATGTGAATGTCCTATCAAAATCTGGATGATAGAACTGTCCTGTTGGATTTATGCATTCACAAAAGTTACACCTATTACAGGGACTAGTACTCATTCCAAACTCAGTATTTTACTGAGTATTTCTACCCAATGAATAACTTAACCTTCTTTTCAGGTATTTCATATTTTTATATGTAAAACCTGGATTATTACTGACAATATCTAGTATCTTTTCATCAGCTGCTAGAATAGGCCAAAACTTCTTGTATATATATATATATATATATATATATATATATATATATATATATATATATATATATATATATATATGTATATATACATATATATATATATATATATCAGTGGCTATTCTAGCATTACTTGAGAAATAAACAGGTAATCTCACTATGTTGTACTTATTATTACCCTCATTTGAGCTTCCATCCCCTCATTTACATCAGAGAAATAGGGATGTGCCTTCTCTGTTCTTTTTTTCCTTGGCCTCCTGAATAATACATCTAACCTTGTGTGTGCTATATCCCCTGCTTAAAAATTTATGCTCCAGTTCTTCTATTTCTGTCACAAAAACCTCTTCCTTTTTACATAACCTGGAAATTCTCATAGCTTGTCCCCTTACTATATTATCAAATACATGTGGGGGATGCATACTACTTCAATGTAGTAAATTATTTCTGTGACAAGTTTTCCTATGCACTTTGGTGCTAACATCCCCTACTCGAGGCTTGGACACACTTATGTCCAAATAGGATATCTGCTCATATGAATATTCCATGGTAAAGTTCAGAAAGGATGTAACACCATTAATATAAAAATTAAAAGCCTCCAACTGTTCTTCTGTGCCTCGCCATCTTAAAAAAAGGTAATCTACAAACTGTCAGTAGAAGCATACTTGTTCCCTGTATGGTTCCTCCATTATGTCCCCTTGCTCCCAAATGGCCATCACCAGGTTGACGTAGCTATTTGCACAGGATGTGCCCATAACTATGCCATCCACCTGTAAATAGATGTCCTTCTCAAACATATTTTTTTCCAAAACTGTCTCCATAAGGAGGCATAATAAATCTATAAACTTGGTATCATACTTACTATGCATAACCAAATATTGTTGTAACATAGTTTTTCACTTTCATTATGTATTTTTGTAAATAATGACTGAACATCTAAAGTTACCAGAATGAGGTCAACCATACTAGCTTGGTTCCTAAAGAAAGCATATAAATCTCTCAGAAAATGTTTCGAATCATGTAAGATTACAGAACTACATTCTAATAAAGATTTAAGCTTTTTGTCTAAGAAAATGGAAATTTACTCTGTGCACCAATTTCTCCCCAAAACTATTGGTCTTAAAGGAGGGTTAGTGGGGTGCTTATGTATTTTGGGTATACCTTGTATGATTGAAATAAGAGGTTCCTCTATTTTAAAATACTTATATAGGGAATACTCAATAGCTCTATATAGTAAACTCTCTTCTAGTACATTATTCACTCTATTTATTATACTATCTACTTCCCTGTGTGTAATCAGCTTATAAGCTCGCGCCATCCTCCATCAACATTCTTCTCATACTGGTAACATAATGTTGATAATTCATTACTACTACAGGACCGTCCTTATCTGCTGGGCATATAACAATGGTATTATCTGTTTGCAAATTAACAAGTGCCTTATACTGAAACTTAGTCAGATTATTATATGTCATCTGTACATTCCTTACATTACAGTTTTGATACAACTCTTCTATGCACAGTATGCACAGTTTTTCAAAAACTTCTAGCACTGGATGATTTACTGGAATATAAGTGCTAGGTTTGCTAAACTGAAATTACATTTCATCAGATTTAATACTTGCAAAATTCAGCTTTAACATTACATTCCTTATTAAACACTTTAAGTCCAAAATAAAGTCTGTTACTGTTGCTTTCTGAGAAGGAATGAAAGAAAGGCCCTTCTCAAGTACTGTTTTTTCAGTCTCAATTAATACTCTGTTAGAAATGTTCCAAATCAACGATTGTCCATGACTGTCCACATTTTCTTTATAGCTGGTGTGTGCTGTTGGTTGATTTCCTCTTTCCTCCTGACCCTTGTTCTGCTCCGGCTCCTTGGGTAATGAAACATGCTCCCCTTTTTCTTGGGCATAGGCAGGGGAAATAGATGAAAACCCTGCTGCTGTTTACCATCATTTATGCTATTAGAATTCCCTCTACTGATTGTAGCTTCAATTGCAGTCATCAGCTGCATATGTTCACTGAGTTCAGCCTGCTGCCTGTGGTTTGTACTGGCCTCTTTCCTTCTAGCCCCCTGCTGTTGTATTAAATTAACAGCCTCCATGCTAGAGGAATCTAGTGATGGTGCATGCACTGCTTGGTTAGATGCAGGGACAGTGGCAAGTTCTATATTGAAAGTGTATTGTGTTAATGCAGGCACCACAATATTGGAACAGGAGGCATCCTGTATTGCAGATACCTTTTCATGGGTTACTCTGCTGTTCTCTGTTCTATCAGGTCTCGGCCATGTAAACACATGGCCATTTTTAAAATCATTTCTGTTTCACTCAATTTTCTTAATTTTGATCTGCAGCTGTTTCCTCTCAAAAATAATGAGTGAGTCTAATACAGCACCAAGCTTCACATCCACTAGTTCCATAGGAAATTCACTATACAGCTCATTTTGGAGAGAGGCAGCCTTTTGACACAGTGACTCCTCCTCTGGTCTAAAGAAATCAATTATACGTCTCATATAGTTGAAACTCAGCTCTAAGTTAATTTTTTGCCACCTCATTAATAGTTCTGTATATTTGTCACCATATGTTATCATTTTAAAAATACGGAGACCTCTAGGAACTATTTGTAGCTTCAGGTTTGCCTCCATATAATATCTTTGTAGTTGCAGCCATTTTAACTTAAATAACCTATTCGCAAGCTGCAGCATTTTATTGTTTAGTGAAGCTATATCAACAAATGCCTCTGCAGTTTGACTACTCAATGAAATAATTTCCCCATTTAAAAGTGGGTTGCAGTCATCTCTTAAATTCTTAAGAAACCTTTCAACACAGGCATTACCTACTTTCTTGTTGGTCTCTAGTCTCAGTGTATAATCAAGTTCTACATCAGGCACTCCCCATTTGGCCATCGCTCTGGGTTCTTGTGTAAAAAGTAAATGAATAAATCCACAGCACAACACAAAGATACACCAGATAAATGGCCTGCTCCACAGGACAACCAACAGGAAAAGCATAAAATGGGGCAGAATAAAACGGTCCAAACAAAACCTGACTCATGCTACAACAAAGTTACCAAATTCGTTACAAATGCAAAATTCTCTTCCCACCACTGCTCCTCTCTGCAGCAACTAAACTGGCTCGAATCTCCTCACTATCTCACTTATCTTCAATTAACTACTGCCCATAAACTTATCTACCACTCAACATCATGCCCATCCCTCTCCTCCATTCTGACCATGTACCGACCTAATCGACACCTCAGGTCTGAAAACAAAATGTTACTGACTATTGAGAGACCTAAGATCTCAGCTGGCCAAATGTTGTATTCTTTCACTGTTTCTAAGTTATGGAATAATCTCCCTCCTTCAAGTCAGGACTATCAGTAATCCAGCTTCTTTTGAAAAAATGCCTCAGACTTCATCTCTCCTCTCACTGGCTATGCACCTGTACCCTAACAAATAACCTCAAAACCTGTCCTCCCTTACTGGAACCTCTCTGTTCTCACTTTAATTGCTGGTATTTCATCTCCTTCTCCCTGTCATACTAACTCCCTCTGCTGTCACTTTTAGCTTGATCTTTCCCTACCTTTGCACATCTGTCTCCTCCTATTCTTACTCTGAAGCTAATTCTTCTCACTGCTAAAAACTCTACCTATACATTTCACTTACATGTTAATTGAATGTATTCTATTTCATACCATGTTTCCAAACTATTCTTCATTGTTGTTATTAATTTTACTACAATCTACTTCTACTGCTCAATATACTTTGTATTGTGTGCAGCACTTCAGTGTATGTAATTAATGTGGAGCTACTCTCCCCTGTATTGTGCATAACATTTCAGTGTATGTAATTAATGTGGATCTTTTCTCCCCTGTATTGTGCATAACATTTCTGTGTATGTAATTATGGCAGCTTTTCTCCCCTGTATTGTGTGTAACATTGCTGTGTATATGTAATTAATGTGGAGCTTTTCTCCCTGAGCCTCCACTGAAAATGGGCTCACTCACAGCCCAGTGGACATTCCTGGTAAACAAATGCAATAAATAAATAAATAAAAATAAATAAATAACATGATGGCCAGCAGTTATAAAAGTAAAATGTCCTTAATGGAATCCAAACATAAGCATTTTTACAGTTACACAAACGGCTTCTTCAGAAGATACTATTAGTCAGAAACCTTCATCCCTTAAATACACTGCTTAACATTCAAATGCTCTACCTTCCTGATTGCTTCTTGCACATTTAAAGGAACACCATCATTGCTACTGCAAAAACAGCTAGTACTAAATGCATATATTAAGACTAGTTACATTCAAGGTTATATAATAAAATATGTAGCTGTAACCACATTACCTGTTTAGTATACGTATCTATACAATATGTAAATGATATATAAACAACTGTTTTGAACCAGGTTACGTTCCTGGCTTGGGTGCCTTCTCTGGGGAGTCTGCTTATATTTCCTGCATCCATTAAGGTTTTCACTGTGGGCTCTAATTTCATTTCACATATAAAAGATGCCATAAGGGAATTGAATGTCCCCTGAACTGTTTGTAGGTGTGGATTTGTGTGTGTGTGTGTGTGTGTGTGTGTGTGTGTGTGTGTGTGTGCGTGCGTGCGTGCGTGCGTGCGTGCGTGTGTGTGTGTGTGTGTGTGTGTGTGTGTGTGTGTGTGTGTGTGTGTGTGTGTGTGTGTGTGTCTATGACTCTATTGTAGTGGACAGGAATCTTTTCCAGGATTGGTTTGCAACCTTATGGCTGCTGCTTACTAGAATATTCTTCTAGTTGTCCTATGAGCCTGAATAGGATAAAGTGGTTATCAAAGATTGAACGAATGAATGGTAGTCGACACCCAGCACCTTTGGCACAGATTGATAAATATCTGATTATGACCTTGGTTATCCAGGTTCATTTAGCAGCCCAGACATCTGTTGGAGCTGGTGTGGGGAAGATGGGTGTGTCCATCCTTGAGGAGGGATCCGAACTGTGAAATGTCTCAAACAAGATGAGGTGGCACAGCATGCCACAACCCAGGGTCATGTATTTGGCTCACCAAACCACAAATGCAGTAGCCTTCATCATGGTTACACTGGGCTGGGATGCTAGTGTGGCCTGGATGACAGCTCCTTTGAATAGCATTCACCTCTATGCTGAGGATAGCAGATACGGGGAAACAAATGGGACCACATCTAATGGGGGGAGACTTGACAGTTAGCAGGCATAGTGGTAAAAAGTATGGTAATAGTGATGGTATTTGAGGGACAGACAATGCACAATATACTGATATTTCCCATTAGTTTCTTTTATTTTGTATTTGGTGTTTCCTTGTGATAGAATATGGAATCACGAATAATATCAGAACATAAGGATAATTGAATCCATATGAACTGATAGTTTTCCTACCTACTAGAGGATCAGGAACTCCTATTTAACCATTGTCCCACTTTATGATGCCCCCCACCATGGCTGTTTTATGTATTCAGTTTGTGTCCTTAAGCTCATTATTTATTTGAGCCACAGATCCTTCCTATTCACTGCACCCACCTTCAGCATAGACTCTGTTGCACATCTTAGGTTCATAGGTTCATAGGTTGGTACTAGGCTATCAGCCCTAGGGCCTATACAAGCCTAGCCATAACAATTCCCTGGATATTTCTTCCCTGGACCCCTGTCTAGCAGGGCAACTGACGTGATCCCCGGGGTAAATTTCCTTTCTCCCATCCAGTCGTCAAGGTTCCTTTTGAAGAGAGCCAAGGAGACGCTCTGCTTGACATGTATTGGCAGTCTATTCCAGATTATGGGGAGTCTCTGGGTCAGGAACCTATCCCTCCAGCATGTTTTGTTCATTGTGATGACAAGGTTTAGATCCCTGGACCGTGTGGCTCTGAGGGATTGGGATTTCTTTAAGTAGAGCATGTTCAACAGCTCAGGGTTTGACATGGCCTTGTATGTTAAGCAGAGATCACCTCTGAGCAGACGATATGCCACAGAGTATAGCTGGAGTTTTTTTTAGATGGTCAGCATAGGGCATCTGCTTTAGGCCTGTGATTCTTTTAGTGAAGTATTTCTGCGGCCTTTTCAGCTGTTGCAGATGTCTTGTGAGGTACATACCAAATGGGGCATTGTACTCCATAATGAGTTTAATGAGGGATGAGTACAGTGGGGCAATGACCTTCTGTTTTCTGGATGAAAAGCCCTTAGTAATGAGGTGTGCCACATAGAAGGATTTCCTGTTGTGGCGATGTGGTTATCGAAGGTGAGACCACTGTCCACCTGCGTCTCTAAGTCTCTCATCACACTTTTGGTGTTTAGTGTACTGCCACCTATGTGGTAATTCATGGGTACATGGTTTTTCCCAAAGGGGATAACTATACATTTCTTGGCATTAAGCTTGAGCCTATGGCTCTGGCACCAAGCATCTGTTTCTGTAAGGCCCTTTTGTAGAATATCTACATCATTTGGGGATTCAGTAATGGCTCCCAGTTTGCAGTCATCTGCGAACTTTGTTAGCCAGAGTCCCTTAGTGTTGGCCTGTACTTCAGAAGTAGATGCCAAACAAGAGCGGTCCCAGGACTGAACCCCGAGGTACTCCATTTGTCAGTTGTCTGGAGCTGGATTTGGAGTTGGCTGCTTTTACAGTCTGGGTTCTGTCAGTAAGCCAGTTGGCAACCGATTGAGCGACGTAGGGATTTATGCCCAGCTTAGTAAGTTTATCTTTGATTCCAGAGTGGGGGATGGTGTCGAAGGCCTTAGCGAGGTCCAGATAGGCCGTGTGGACCGCCTTACCCTCGACCACAGCTCTGGAGACTGATTCAAAAAAGTTAATCAGGTTCAGGAGACAAGATTGACCCTTTATGAACCCAAACTTGGTGGGGTCCAGTGTTTGAAGGTTGCCAGTGTCTTTGTTTATAAGTTCCATGATAATGAGTTCCATGCCCTTGCAGATCAGGCTCGTCAGTCTGATGGGACGGTAGTTCCCGGGATCCAAGGTGGATCCTCCCTTGTGGAGTGGGATAACTGTAGTTGTGCGCCACTCAGTAGGCACGGTGCCTGAGGTGAGGCTATGATTAAACAGACACTTAGGTGAGGTGCCAGTTCATTTTGTAGTTCATGTAGTACACAGCCCGGGATGTCATCTGGTCCCATGGATGCTGTATTCTTAGCTTTGGAGAATGCAGTTTCTACCTGTGTGGCCATGATTACTGGTATTTGGCAATCTTTTGGTATTGAGATGGGCCCTTTTGGGGGTGAGAGGGGGGTGAAGTTGGCACTAAATCAGTCTGCCAGGATATTGGCAATATCCTTGGGATCAGTATATTTAATGCCATTCTGTTGTAGCTCAGAGCAGATCTGAGCATTGCCATTTAGATTCTTGACATAACTATAGAATGCCTTGTGGTTGTCTTTGGAATCTTTGGCAATTTTATTTTCGTACCTAGCTTTGGAGGATTTTATGAGGGATCTCAGCTTCTTAAGGGGGCTTTTTGCATCCTGGGATTTTCCTCTTTTCTGCAACAGTTTCTTCCTTCTGTTGTATAGTTTGTTTATGGCAGCGAACCACCAGATTGGCTGCCTTTTTTTGTAGGAGAGTGTCTTGGTTCTATTTGGGATGGCATGATTCATGCATGAGTGGATGTGCTCATACAGTGCCTTAGTGTAGGATTCAGCAGTCGAATTTTCAGATCCAGTCTGCATGGGTGTCATGAAGTTTGTCACTTCTGACTTGAGTAGCATGAAGTTGGCTTTGGAGAAGTTTTTTACGGAGGTTTCCTTACTGGAGGGTGGAGGTGGGATGTGGATGTCAAGGGTGATTTGTTTATGGTCAGACCTGACCAATGAGGGGGTGACCACTGGTGTGGAGCATCTATCTCCCATGTTGGTAATGACCAGGTCTAGGATATTGGAGCCCCTGGTGGGATAATGGATTAGTTGATCCAGGGTGCTGGAATTTATGAATTCCAAGAACAGTTGGGAAAAGGTGTGGTACCCAAGTAGTTTTCCCAGTTAATGGCAGGGTAGTTGAAATCACCCAGTATTAGGGTGTTTGGTTGTATCTTAATATTTTCCAGTATGTTTAGAAAGATGTAGTGAGAATCTTGGGGCATGGTGGGGGATTTGTAGCAAGCTACAATTTGGATTGCAGTCTTACCTAGTGTTAGTTGCACGTGGAGAATTTCATATGCATTGTGTTGGGCAACTAGCCTGGAGGTGTGAATATCCTTGGTGAATATGGACACTCCTCCACCTTTAGTGTTTTGGTCTTGGTTTGGTGGCCGAAAAGTGTGGTAAGAGTTGTAGCCTGGTATTGCAAGGGTGCTCTCTGGAGCCCTGAACCAGGTCTCAGTTACTGCACAGATATCGGTGTCCTCCATTTTTAGGGGTGCCTTGAGAGAGTGCATTTTGAGGTTTAGACTTCTAGCATTGAGTAGCATTACCTTCAGATTTTTCATGCTTGTATCTGTTACGGTGGTGGCTTTGTCCTTTGAACCTTGCCTAAAAAAGGCACTATAGAGGTGGCAAGAGCTTTAGCCAGTAACCTGAATCCCAGGGGTGACAGCTGCAGACCATCTCTGGCAAAGCATCGTGGTTTGTTGATCATGTCTTCCCAGACAGACAGATACTGGACCCCTTTGAATGACACCAGAAGCTTAGCCAATTGTTGAAGTCAATCATTTTGTCCTTATACTGTGTGGCAAAGGCAGGATATTACTCAGGGCTAGGGTCATACCTGCCTGGACCACATGATCCGAGAGCTCTTCCATGTCTCTTTTCATGTAGTCCAGGGAGGTACATTTCAAGTCATTCACTCCAACATGGCCAATAACAGAGTCGTATTTGTACTTGTGGAGTGACGGATCTTGGCACCTGACAGGCAGCTGACTGCAATTTTCTCATTGTTCAGCCTGGTGAGTGGGACATCAGTGTGCCTGACTATAGAGTCACCTATGACTAAAGTGTTGGGTACAATGTCTTGCCTTAGGGGCTGCTGTTGGGTGGCACACTGGTGTTATGAGCTGTGTGTCACTTTGATTGTGACTGGTATTTGTTTGCGTTTCAACTTCGGAGGTCCTTGCTGCTTGGGCAGGTTAATGTTAAGGGCCTCCGCATATGTGGGTTTAGTGTTGCTATGTGTGCATGTTGATGGTCTGGGTTTTGAAGGGCTATGTGTTGTTTGAGGTGTAGTGCAGGGTGTTAACCTTCTCCTCTTGACTATCTTTGTGGATTCTGTAAGGGAGTGCACTTTTCTGTAGAGCTCATCTCCCTTGTCGCTAATATAGAAATTGAAGAGGACGTGACCCAGCCAAAACTGCATCATGTGGTACACCACTTGCTTCTTTTCCATGATATGCGTACAGTCCATTTACTACTGCAATCAACGTCCCATTGCTCAGCTACTGTGAAATCTACCCTGGTGTTATTGAACTTACACATACAGATGATGAAAACCAGGAGGTCTATAGCTATGAATTACTTTCTGTATCAAATATATGGTGGCAAACTGCAGGTCTTTATTATTTGTTATTACAATATGACATAAAGGAACTGAAGAAGTCTGAGTGTGAGACTGATTTTACCATACAAGAAATAAAGCATATTAAAGAATGTTATAGGCTTTCTAGTCAGTTTACTTGTAACCTCTTAACATCATTGTCAGAAATATTTCTCTTATACAGAAAGCTGTTTTCATTCTTTTCAGCATCTGAAATGTCCTTACATGGAAATAATCTCAAGCAACATGCCACTTACCTTTCTGGAAAACTGTTTCTTGCAGCCTGAGTCACAATAATAGTCTGTTTCTTGACTATAAGTGTAATTATAACCATACTACAATATGAACACAGAGGTCACAGGTCAGGTTTTTATGTCGCCCTTGTGCATTTTAATCAGTGCCAGTAAGCTGCCATTTGGAGAGTTGAGCTTTGTACAGTCATCCCAAACCACATTGTCATTAATGATGAACTGAATGCCCTGTCAGCACGGACTTGGCTGCCTTCCAAAAGCATGAGACTATCACTGCAAGAACTGCAACAGGAAAAATACAGTGTGATTTTTAATGAAATACAGTGTATCTCTAAACTTGTTGCAGTGATATTAAAACATTTTGTGTGTTATTTATGCATTATTTGAACTCATTCATGCAAGCCTGCTCTTTATGTCTGTGCATTAGTAAACAGGGTAAGTGAATTAGTCCAAGGACATTTTTCAGCCATGACTCTGGTCAAGAGGCAAAGACAACAGTGACAAAAAAAAACAGCCAACAAAAACATGAGAAATGAGAAATACACAGCCAAAACGGAATGCAGTTAAATATACATCCAGTGCATTATTTAGAAATTATACATGCAAAAAATGATATCATCAGCACAGTACAATTACAGTAGTCTGAGCATGCATTAGATATCATGCAGAATTATATGTGCACCTCCATCAGGAGTCCAGCGGTTACTGCAGTATGTTTTTTTTTCTCTGGCATTGTTTGTGTAAGAAAGTGCAGCTGTGTAAGATACTCATCATAACAGTAGATCTTCAAGCACCTATTATTGCAACAACAAATCATAATATTTGGATTTAGCCATTGTATACGCACATTTTCCCATACTGAATTTATCTGGCATTTAGCACAGAGGATTAAGGCTCTGAGCTGTTAACATAGTCCATGGTACAGGGTTTGATTTCTTCCTCACCCAATTGCCTACTGTATGGCTCTGAACAAGTCACTTAATCAGAGCTCCTGGGTTGCCCCTGAAAAGGAACATGTGTGTCTAGTGGGCTTACCTAGTTAATGAGTAAAAAAGAAAATAACTACAAAGATGATGACATATTCCATGAAAGGAACGAGTGTAAGTCTCACACTTGCTAGATGCTGGTGTAAAAATCCATGATGTTATCATATATATATATATCCCATGTTGTTACACATTTTCTTTGTTTATTTGAGACAGAATTCCCCACAAGGATAAGTGTGCTAGGCAAAAAGGTGTGACTAGGCATTGCAATGGTGCATGCATGTTCATAAACAATGGAGGAATTTGTAAAGGTTACTATGAGAGTATAGTAATCATGTTTATTAGTAAAAGAACAAAAATGGATAAGAAATTTAAGGGCATTAGTACAACTGGGTCTGATGATTGTATTTGTTTTGGAATTACACATGTGCAGTTTTCATTTTATCCAGTAGATGTCACCAAAGGATTCTATATAAGGCATAGTTAGGAAGCATAATATTTAAAATGCCATATTTATATTTTTTCATGAATGATAGCCTATATATTGCGTGTTTTTGAATGTTATGAATTGTTTTACTATAAAGTTCATTCAATAAAATATATAATTTGAATTCTAAGTCTTAAGTAAGCATTTGGGTAGAAAGAATACTGTGTGCCAAATGAGAAGGAGAAATTGCTGTCTAAGAGTAGGAAGGAATGGTCTCAGAACTGGAAACACTCCCTCCTCAACTTAAACAAGCAAATAAGACTCCTATTGAAGTCCTCCAAAGCTAACTACGAATCGAAATTAGCTTCCCCTATCTATGGATAACCACAGGACGTTCTATAGTTACATCCATAACCTCAAAGATATGGCCCAGATTTGTGCTGAATTCGTAGTTAATGGTATTACATATACAGAACCTATGGATATGGCAAACCTGCTGGCTGACAGGTTCAGTGAAAACGTCAGTCTCCTGTCCATGCCACATGTACCCCCAAAGCATCTCTAATACCTGTCCCCACCTAGTATCATTGAGGAGCAGGTCTTAAACGCCCTCTCCAAGGCCAAAAACAGCCTCTTTGGGACCAGACAACATCCCGGGCTGTGTTCTACATGGGTTAAAACAGAAATTAGCATCACCATTGTGCACACGTTTCAATCACAGCCTAAGCACTGGCTTTTTCCCTGTGGAATGGAAAACAGCTACTGTCATCTCTTTGCACAAAGGGGGTGCATCCACAGACCCTGGGAACTATAGACCCATTAGCCTGACCAGTGTTATCTGCAAAACCATGGAACAAATCATCATGGACCTTATTAACAAAGATATAGGAAATCTCCAAACATTTGACACCCTGCCCAGTTTGTCTTTGTCAAGGGGAGATCATGCCTATTAAACTTGGAGGATTTCTTTGAGACAATCACCAAAATTCTAGATGAGGGCAAAACTGTACATATGGCCTACCTAGACTTAGCCGAGGCCTTTGTCACAATCCCCCACTCAGGCATCATTGATAGAATCACCCAGCTGGGTATCAACCCATATATTGTCAGGCGTGTTGCAAACTGGCTCACTGATGGAACTCATATGGTCAATATAGGGGACTCCACCTCCTCTAGCAGACCTGTAACTAGTGGTGTTCCACAGGGATCAGTTCTGGGACCCCTACTGTTCAGAATCTCCTTGTCCAAAGTAAAGGCTAAAACTAAACGACTGTGGCTGACAAAGTTTGCTGATGACTGCAAACTGGGAGTGATCATTGAAACTCCTAGTGATGTCAACATCCTGCAAGAAGGTCTTACATAGACTAATGACTGGTGCCAAAGTTATAGGTTCATAGGTTAGTATTAGGCTACCTGCCCTTATGGGCCATTTTTAAGCCTAGCCAATTACCCCATGTCAGAATAAAACCCTGCACCATGTGTTTCTAAGGTAAGTACCTAAACCATTATGCCAACCTCCCACTCCCTCATGGTCTTAAATGTAATGCCAAAAAATGCATTATCATCCCCTTTGGAAGGGGTGATGTTTCTGCAAATTACCTCACCAATAGCAATACCCTAAGCACACAGTCAGCGGTAAGAGATCTGGGCACACAGGTCAACAGCAACCGTAACTTCAATTACCATGTCTCCACAGTGGTAAGAAGGGCATTTTATATTGTTCATCTTGTAAGTAATGGCATTGCCTCCAGAAAAAAAGAGGTTATAAACCCCCCTTTACTGTTCCATCAGGCCAATAACAGAGTAAAACACTCCCTTTGGTATGTTCCTTTCCAAACACCTACAGCAACTGGAGAGACCGCAAAGGTTCCTTAGAAAGAAAATTCAGATTCTTGAAGATCTGTCTTACGTGGAAAAACTGAAATCATTGTCATTTTACTGTGTGTCATACAGACTGCTCAGAGGCAACTTGTGTCTTGCATATAGAGCAATCTCTGACCCAGCTTTAATGGAAATGTTGCACATTTGCAAGTCAAATGGCACATGATTTACTCGCTCAAAGGACCTTAACCTGATATGTGACATCTACAGAACTTGCTGGAGAGACAGATTTGTCTCACAGAGGTTGTCCCAACTTTGAAACAAGCTTTTTATTCATGTTAAACAAAGCCCCTCAATGGCCCTATTTAAGCATAATTTGGATGATTGGATGGGTAACCAGAAGTTCACTGCAGGCGTTTCACCTGTGTCCCTCTTGGAAAGGGGAAATAGGTGCTGATTTTAGTGTCTGATTGAACCAGACACTCTTGGGAACATGGGTTTTAAGGGCCCTGGGGCCATTAGCCTAGTAACCTCCTATGATCCTATGATACTATGTCATGTTAGCTCCAAAATGTTTTATTAAGGGTGTGTGGCCAAGATGATAAGCAGTATTTTTGCTCTGATTTGTTTTAACATCTCTGACAGGATTTTTACAGAAAAATTCAAAGAAAATTTTTCAAATGTTGATGGCTATATAATTAAACTACTACTGAAAAAAAAACTTCTACAGGAAAAATTGTTTGGAAGCTTTTTCATCACTTTTTCCTGACAAGAAACTAATTCCCTCAGAATGAGTCATTCTAAACCCAATGTACAGTACAATACAATGAAGAGAAACATTCAGTCTATACTCAGCAACATCAATGGATAAACTGGAAAGCAAAATAGTCAACATTAAGGAAGAATGTAAAAAACAGGTAGAAATGCTGAGTGAAGCTCTTAAACAACAATCTTTCCAAATGTAAAATATAGAAGAGGCAATGACTGATTTAGATGGAAAAATGATTACAATAATTTTTCCTGAAACAAAATAATTTATTTCAGAAAAAAACAGAAGATCTAGAAAACAGTTCCAGAAGGAACAATATTAGGATTTATGGCATCTCTAAGAAAAGAGGAAAGAGACAGCATGATACAATTTCTAAATACCTGGCTGCCTAAGACATTGAATACATTTGAAACTCTTTCCATCAGTTTTGAGAGGGCATATAGATCACTTTCCAACACATCATAAAGAAAAATCCACCTGCACCAAGGTCAATGGTCATTACATTGTTTTCCAGCCAAGATAAAGGCTATATTTTAAAATCAGCATGGACTAATTACCCAGTTAAAATAAAAGAAAATATTATAAGATTTAGCAATGATTATTCAACTTCAGGTGGTGGTGCTGCGGTAGCGCTGTCGCCTCACAGTAAGACACTGTCCGGTTCGATTATCAGCTAGAGTGTCTTCTGCGTGGAGACATGCATGAACGGGCATACCTTCGTTGAAGGTTGTGCATCAGGCCTGGCAAGCCAGTACATAAAAATCAACTTCCAATCATTAGTGGACCGGAGTTCCGCTGTGGCGACCCCTAACCAGGAAAAGCCGAAAGACACAAACATTCAACTTCAGTTATGCCAAAAAGGAAAGCGTGTGCACCTCTTATAAAGAGCTCAAAGAAAACAATATTAAAGCACAAATTTTGTTTCCAGCAAAAATAAAGATTGAGATTCATCTTACAGAAAGACAGAGGGCTTGTAACACTTTGGAAGATGCTCTTGGGTTTATACAGGGAAATAACATTCTAGCAAAAATTGAAGAAACAAACTGGAGTTCCACTACATCTATCATAAGAAATGCAACAAGGAATGAATGGTCAGTTAAAGACAAAAACAGTAAAAAATTGAAAGATAAATGAAAAATTAATTCATTCTTCTTGTAATATTTGTTCTGTAACATAAAGAAGTATATGAATAGTAAGGATCAGATAATAAAACCACTTTCTGCAAAGTAGAACATTTTATTCCTTATTTCAAATAATTTTCTTTTAATATATATATATATATATAAAACTAATTCATAGATTAGTGTTAGGCTAACTGCTCTTGTGGGCCATTTTAAACCTAGCTAATTACCCCATCTGAGAATCAAACCCCATCCATTGTGTTTGTGTATGTGGAAGGTAAACACCTTAACCATTACACCAACCTCCCACCACAAATTTAATCATTATTCCATTTAGATCAGTCATTGCCTCATCTATATTTGAAATTTGTGAAAATGATTGTTTAAGAGCTTCACTCAGCACATCTACCTGTTTTTTACATTCATTCCAAATAGAGTTTAACCAGTCATACTATACCTATTATTAAATGTAAAACATCAATAAAACCTCCCACCATCAAGGATGGGAAGTTTGCATAATCGTTAATGTGTTTACCTTGCAGACACAAGGTGCTGGGTTTGATTCTCCCATGTGATTATTGGCTAGGTTTAAATGGCCCACAAGGACAGTTAGCCCAGTACTAATCTATGGGCCTATAATATGATGCTGCTTATATAAAGAAACAAACATGTTAAGTTCTTAATATGGTTTTGTGTTGTGCTACTAAACACAATGCTGGGAATATAAAATGACAGCAGAAAAGTATGCTAAGCTGCATTCTAATTCATATAATTGGCTGTTTTACATATACAAAGGAAAGCATTAGAATCTCACTAAACAATTAGCACATCACTGACACCCATACAAGTTGAATTCTCATCACACATTACTGGGATTCTTTAAATACAAGTTTTATTGTTAGAGCTCTTTTAAAGCTTGATAGAAAGCTTCATGTAAAATAATACATGAAAACCCGAGAAACATCTGCATTTGAAATGTTGGATTCATTGTTTTATCTCTAATTATGCAGTGTTACTGTCTTCTTATAATATTTAGTAGTTATTTACTGGTTAAAGTAATTTGTAAGCCTTTATTTTAAAATGAATGTTAAAAATGAACACTTGCAATTCTTGCGAGTTTATCTGTACATGTAGAGTTAATGAAAATATATTATTTGTATTTGGGGAAGCATTTGAAGGTTTAAAGTGTTTCATGTTTTTTTTTTTCTTGATTAGATGGATTTGAAAGGACAATACAATAAATTATTTAAAGCACTTAAAGAATATAAATTCTCAGCTGAGTTAATAGCATTAATTTCAAAGTTCTACACGAATTCTTGTGCTTACATCAAAATAGGTTCCTTTCTTTCTGATTTCTTTAAACTACAAAAAAGGTACTAAACAAGGCTGCCCACTATCTCTTCTACCTTTTGCTCTGGTAATAGATTTTTTGCTAACTTTATTAGGTCAAAACAAAATATTTATGGTATAAAATTAGAAGATAATTTGGAACTAAAGATTCAACTCTTACATATGACATTCTGCTTACAATAGGAAGTATAGAAAATCTTTAGAATATATGATCTATTTAATACATTGTATCTACTATCCTTAGTTCACTCCCTAAGTATAAACGTCTTTTGTTTTAATATTGCTATGGCTTTAACCTGATTTTGTGTGATATAACTTCTCTTCAATGCATTGTGATAAAATGTTGCATTATGCTTTTCATTTTAACTATGTATAAGACAAATCTATATTCCTCCTATGTTAACATGCCTAATACTTATTGTTATTTTTATTTTTTTTTACTGGAGCGTTTCTTCTTGGGTCTCTGCTGAAAAAGAGTACCTGCCCAGCCAGACTAACCCAGTTAACAAATGCCAAATAAATAAAATAAATAAATATAATTAGTTCTATCAGGCAATTTGAAATTATTTTGAACTTTAAATTTAATCATAATAAAATGAGCACATTATTAATCCATAAATATTTTCAAAAGAATCATATAAAAATATTGTGATTTCAACTGGAATAACTCTCATAGCTTCATAGGTTCATAGGTATTTACTAGGCTAATGACTACAAGGGCCTTTTTAAGACTAGCCATGCATCCCAAATCTCTGACAAGTTCTGGTGCCCTTGATAAGTGTAAGTAGGGGCTTGGGAAACATTTACAATCAGGGGCCTGGATGATGAACCATTTACAGGTCGCCTGTGTCCATTAGAGACATAGGTGTCAAACCAGGGATGAATTTCCTGTTCCCCATCCAATTGTCCAAGTTACAGTTGAATTGGGTTAGGGAGGAACTCTGCTTCACTTGGATGGAGAGCCTGTTCCAGAGATGGAGCCGTCTCTGGGATACATACCTGTCTGTCCAGCAGGTCCTGGTTATATCACAGGCAAGGTTTAAGTCTTTAGAATGGGTAATTCTAGTACTGTTTGTTTTGTGGATATGCAGGAGGTCCATCAGAGTGGGGTCTGACAATGCCCTGTATGCCAGGCATAGATCTCCCCTCAACAGCCTGTAGGAGTCAGAATACAGGGATAGGGCCTTGGGGCAGTTTGCATAGGACATTTTACTTATGCCCTGTATTCTTTTAGTGAGGAACCTCTGTGGATATTCCAGTTGTTGGATATGCCTGGTTAGGTGCATACCAAAAGGGTGCATTGTACTCAACGATAGGTCTGATGAATGCTGAATACAGTGGAACAATGACTTCCTTGGACCTAGATGCCATACCTTTGTTTATAAGTTGCACAATATAGAATGACTTCTTTACTACTGTAGACATGTGCTGGTCAAAAGCTAGATTACTGTCTATGTGTGTCCTTAAGTCTCTGACTACTGGGTGAACTCTAAGGAGTGTGTTTTCAATGTGATAGTTACCAGGGGTGGATGACTTCCAAAGGAAACTATTATGCATTTCTTGGCATTTAGCTTTTAGTCCATGGCTCTGACACCAGTTGTTTGTCTGTGTCAGCTCTTCTTGGAGAACATTTCTGTCTGTGTGGCATAGCCGGCCTTAGGCATAGGCCAACTAGGCAGCCGCCTAGGGCGCCACTGTACTAGGGGCACTTTTCCAGTATTTATTTGGTGTAGGTAGATCAGGATGGGGGCAGCGGGTGATGTAGTGGGGGCGCCATGGAGCCCTTTTGCCTAGGGCACCAGTTGACCTAAGGCCGCTCCTGCTGTGTGGGATTCAATGACAACTTCTAATTTGAAATCAGGTGCAAATTTAATCAGCCATTGACCACTAACATTGGCCTTGACATCAGGGAAGTAAATGCCAAAAAGGAGTGGTCCAAGGACCAATCCCTGAGGGACTCCACTTCTGACTGGCCTCTTTGTAGAGGTGGACTCCCGAATTCTAACTTCCTGGGTGCTGTTTGTGAGCCAGTTGGCTATCCACTGGATAACATAAGGATTTGTACTTAAACTCTTGAGTTTGTAAACAATGCCCAAGTGGGGTACTGTGTCAAATGCCGTGGCCAGGCCAAGTTAGGCAGTGTGTACCATTTTGCCTGCATCCATTGCTTTGGTGACTTTCTCAAAGAAGCCCATCAGGTTGAGTAGGCTTGACCTGCCCTTGATGAAACCAAACTGGGTTGGGCCCAGTATCTGGAGGTTTACTATATCATTATCAATCATTTTCATGATAATTCTTTCCATTGCTTTGGATAAAAGACTAGTGAGATTTATAGGTCTGTAGTTTCCAAGATATGTAGATTGCCCACCTTTGTGCATTGGGATGATTGTTTCTGTTTTCTATTAATGAGACATGAAACCTGTTTGGAGGGTACAGTTAAATAGCAATTCCAAAGGGCCTGATATGTCATGCTTCATGCTATATAGAAGGCATCCTGGGATACTGTCTGGGCCCATGGATGCAGTGTTCTTGACCTTAGAGAGAGCATTAAAGACCTGTTCCCTAGTGATATCAGGGGGAGTTATTTTTAATGGTACTTCCCGAGGGAAGGTTGAGGGGAG